>NC_090998.1:33823257-34126287 GCF_041146395.1 Eulemur rufifrons | reverse complement strand
GATGTGAGACTTCTCTAATGCACAATCTTGTTTCTGGATCTCCCTGTAGGAACTCAAAAGAAAAGATTTGTGAATTAAAGTACAGCAAAAATAAAAACTTCTGGATGGGTAAGTCAAAATGTAAACAACAAACTGGGAAAGAATATTTTCAAATCATATTACAGACAAAAAAAGATATGATTTTCCTAATATATAAAGTGATCCTAGACATCAATGAGTAGGAGATTAACGACCCAATAGAAAAGTGGGCATAAAATATGAACAGTGTGTTTAAGGATGTTAATGGATGGTTTTACAGAAAAGGACATATGAGTGGTTTAAAAGCTTAAGAAAAGATGTTCAATATGACTTACACTAAGAAAAAAATTAAATTAAACTCTGCTAAGGTACCATTTTCATCCATTAGATTGACAAAAATCCACAAGCTTGATTATACTCTGTTGGTGGGTCTGTGAGGGTCAGGCACCCTCATGCATTGCCTATGAGATGATAAATCACTACAACTATGGAAAACAAAATCTATAAAATTACAAATGTATTTACTGTCTGAACTAGATATTCCACTTCTAGAAATTTATCTTACAGAAATATTTGCATGATTAGAAATGATGTATAAATATTATAATTGCGAAAATATTAGAAATAGCAAAAAAATTGGGAAAAGCTCTATGTAGGAGTAAAAATATTACCTATAAATAGACGTATGTGAATGTACTGCTGATAGAAAAAATCTTAAGGAAGGACCAATGGAAAGTAGGGCTGAAGGGTGAAAGGAAGGAAATCAGGAAGGTAGGAAGGCAAGAAGAAGGGAGAAAAGGAGAGAGACAAGGGGTGGAGGGAGAGAGAAGGAAGGAGGGGAGGGAGGGAAGAAAGAAAAGTGAAAGCAGACAAATAAAAGGAAAAGGAGAAAAAGATATTGAGAGGAAATAAGCAATGACTCTTACAGTATTTACAGACTTGGTAAATGTATTAAGAATTGAACTAAAAGTACTATCTAATAAAACTGTAGATGCTAGTTTATACACACATGAACACACAGTGTGCTCACAAGTGGAGAAGTATATTTATATTCCTTGCCTAAAAGTACAAGATACTATGATGGTAGTAGCAAGCTATAAACTGTATAAAATATTCTAGTAATTACTTGTAAACCAGGTAAAATTCAAGTTTTCTTTGGTTTTAATTCTCAAAAAATTATTCAATGAACCTATAATGTTTGAGTAGTTTAAATTTTGAATTTTTAGTATTATCTCTTCTTTTAATTCCTGAGTATAAATTTTGAATTTCTACTTGTATTAGGCTTTATATATAATAAGAAATTTCTGAGTGGAAAAAAGACACAAACTAAAGCTCTCATGTAACCACAAAGGATACAACCAAAAAGTTTATCACATAAGGATATCCACAATGGATTTTTTTTTCTCAAAGTCCAATCTGATTTAAGAATTTCCTAGAAATCTTATAGAATTGGCTGAGATTATTAAATGTAGATTCAAGACATAGGAATGAAAATCAACACAGAAAAACTAGCAATATATACAAAATAACATTCGAATCACCTGGGATACTTTTGAGATAATTTCTAATGTACCATGTAAAGAGAATATTTCTAACTATACAAGGTACTATGAAATAGTACGTTTTTATCTCTTGTAGGCTGATGGTTTAAATAAATAATAAATAAATAAGTTGTTACCCAATCCTTCTCATGTCAAAGGAATTTAGTGAGACAAACGAAATTCAGGAGAGGAAACATTCATTTTGGCAGCATGAAGAGACATTCCAAACATAGGTGACTTTAAAGACAACTGACCCACTTAAGGATAAAAAGAGGAAATTTCCCCTGAAAACAAATATTTGAACATATGAATTATTCTGTAATTAATTTAATTTTGTAAACCTGTGTGGATAAGCCAAAAATACTAATTTATTTAGTTTATTTCTAAAGCTATCTCTTTAGAAAATTATTTTCTTTAATGACCAAAATCTATGTTCTCTCTGAGAAACTTTATAACATCTGGTTTAAATAGTAAAGCATTATAATTTCCAAAGTAATTCAAATCCATTCTCTCGCACTCATCTCAGTTGTAACTATATAAGATTTATTACCGTAATTATATGATTAATGTCTTTCTCTTCCTACTCTGAGATCCCATGAGAGCAAGGACATTGTTGGTTGGTTGGTTTTTATTATTGTATCCTCAGCATCTAGCACAGTGCATGGTACCTAGTAGGTACTCAATAATTCATATGAATGAACAAATGAAGAATGGAAGATGTAATGTTGTTGTAACTCCTTGTGAAGGACTACAGTTGAATTTACTCCTTGTAGATAGATGTCTCTCTGGTGGCAGAGTGATGCTGTGATCATTGATTGATTGACTTGTTCATTCAACAAATATTTATTTACATGGCAGACACTACGCTGAGCATGGGATAAACAGTGATAAGGGGAATAGACATGGTTTCTGCCCTCAAAGAGTTCACAGTCTGGTAGGTAACCACTTAAGAACTTTTCAATTCTCTATTTCTAATATTTTATGTACAACTAATTACACATTTGTAATGGTGCTATATAGAGGGCTCCGATAGACTATTTTCTTATTTGATTCTTATAGCACAGATGTGTCCAACTTACAGATAAAGAAATATAAAAATGTTATACTTTGCATTACATTTCATTTATAAAACATTTGTTGAGTGCCTTCTGTGTGTCAGGAATTATTTTAGGAGTTGGATACACAGAAAGGAATCAAACAGGAAGGACTGTTCTAGTAGGGGTGGGCACATATAAACAAGTAAACACACACAAAAAGATAAAGTTTAATAGTGCTAAGTATTACAGAAGAAATAAATAGAGTGATGCAATTAAAGAGTAGCTATAGAGAGGGAATTCAGGGAAGGACTCTCTTGAGGTGGTGACATTGAAACTGAGAAGTGAAGAGTTGGACAGAACCAGGCATTTGAAGAGTCATGGGAAAGTCTTCAGAGGGAGCATCAGATACAAGGATGAGTAGGAGGAGCTTGATATGTTCAAGTAAGGAAAAGAAGGCTGATGTTACTGGGGCAATGGGTTTTGTGGTATGAGATAAGATTCAGAAAGCCAGATTATGTGGGGCTTCAGAAGCTGTGGATGCTATTCTTCATGCAACAAGAACTGAATGGAGAAATCCCGCAACTTACTTAGCATGGGTACACACAGATGAGGATTATTTGGCATTAAGTATAAGATAAACTAATTGTGCTTACACTTCATTTCAAAAACAACATAGACTGAATAGAGAAATAGCAAGTGATTATCTTACAATCACTTAGGAAGTTTCTTTAGGCCAATGAATCACCATGGGAACACTGAAGTTCGTCCTTTAGAAGGGTGTGTATAGGCGGGTGGAAGGTGGTAATGACCAGGAGACATTGAGGGTATCATTCCTTAGGAAAATTTTTGAGAAGGCCCCTTGTCAGGGGGAAAATAATGTAATCAGAACTTTTGGGTTTGAGGGGTTTCAAAGCAAAACATTCCCAGATCTTTAGGGAGGGAAAAAAAGACACTGATTATGGGTTTTTAGTCTTTAATGTGGTAAAGAATAAAAACAGACCTATGTAACTTTGGGAACTAATTGTGGGGCAACTTCAATAGGGTTTATCCCCTGGTAAGTGAGTTCATACTTCCTTCATGACCTGTGTGGCCTAACCAGGGTTGTACATGTCACCAGTGGACATGCACTGTCTGATAGACCATAGGACCAACTTTCAACAGCAACACCTTGTAGCAGAAAGAAGTCATGGTGGAACCAGCTCTCTTTTTCTGTTTAAGTGCAGAAGGCAGAATGAACCTCTTTTCTACTGGGAGAATTCAGGGAAAGGTGGAGCTCAAAGGGAAATTTTGATCTTATTTCTAAAATGGCAGGTAAGGGCTTAAGCAATTAATTGGGAAAATAAAAAAGAAGTGACCTTATATGTACCCCAAGTTTGTGAAGCATTTTGTAAGTGCTGCCTATGCCACTGGTCTTAGGAATATTGGCTTGTCTGTGGGATGAAAACTATATTTGTGGCACACAAATTTACATGAATGGAGATTCAGCAGCTCCTTCAGGGTTGCAAAATCAAGCTGGCACCAGAGTCTCTGCTCTTATCTAGCAGTAGTTTTTTTTTGTTTGTTTGTTTTTTGTTTTTTTGTCTATCCATTAATTTTTTTAAAAAAATTGTTTTCTTTATTTGGCATATGGTTTTTATTGAATTTTGGTTTCTGGTTAGTATATTTTATTTCAGTCATTTTCACCAGTGCTCAAATAGTGACCGATGAGTTGTTTTAATATAATTGCTTGCATTCTATATGTTGAATGAATAAACATTTGCAGCCATTATTTCTTTCTGGGCCACTGCCTTTCGGTGTCTAGGGCTGCTTCACTTGAGAATCCTCCATAAAGATTCTCTATTTTAGTGTTGAATTTTTTTCTGCCCAGACCCTATTCTCCTTCCCTAATGGTACCTTGTTTTGCTGTTTTCATATTGACTCTCCTTTGTTGTATGTAGTCTTGACATGATGAAAATCAGGTGGTTGTTATGTCTGAGGAGTGGGCATAATCCTCCCTATCTCTAGCACTCATCTAACATGGGATCATGAGTTCCTTTGTGATGTTTTTTGTTGTCTTATTATTCTGGATTCCACATATTTTCCCCTCAGCTAGATTTTTTTTAAATTCTCTAAAATCAAGGACTTAGGCAGTATAACCAAGTATTTTAGAAGCATGGATTCTATAGCTGGATTGCCTTGGGTGAATGTCTGCTCTATCTCTATTTCCTCGTGGGCTTAGAACTCAACTTCTCCAAGTAGTTTCTTCTGCTTAAAAATAAACTAAAATACATACCTGCTTTTATTTTTCAATAATAATAAGCATCATTTTACATAGTACATTAGCACAATTTATTAGATTTAATCTTGGTGACATTTTATTAAATATATGTTGTATCCACCCTTTATAGATGAAGATCTTTTTGCTCAAAGAAGCCAAGAGCTTACATGCGATGATCTTGTAAGAGGTGGAGCCAAAGCATGAGCCTAAAGCCATTCACCCACACCACAGTAGTTTGCATACTGCAGATACTAAATTAAGTTATTGATGTGTTGTCCCTTGCTTGAAATCTTTTCCTACTTGGGGTTTCTTATGTGTAGATAGGTGTTAATTTCTTTGGGTTTCTCCTTAGTTTATTTCCCTGAAAACTTCCCTCTTCCTCAAGAATTTTATGAACGGGAGAGGTGAATTATGTATCAGCTACTATTTCACTATGTCTAATGAAACTCTGAAACTAATTTGAAATTTCCTGCTTGACTTGCGAAGTAAGTCTCTGTTCATTCATTTCGTACTTTCCAACCTCATCTTCTCTTGATCATCTGTCTGTGACTGTGTAGCTGAGTCACTCTTTCCTGTTCACTGCTCCATTGCTTACTTTCTTTCTTCCCCTCAAGCCATTACATCTGTCCTTCTTCACAAAATATGTTTCTTGTTGGTTGAATCTGTTTTTAATTCAAGTCTTCAATCATCCTTCATTGCCTGAAGTCCTTACAGCTTGTCCAAAGCCCATTTGTAATTTTACCCCTTTACTTTAGATTTCTTCTCTTTTATTTTAGGAATCTTTTATGTTGACTTTCTTGTAGTTTTATCTCTTTATCTATATTGCTTATTCAAATTTGACTATTTTTCTATGTTAAATATTGCAGAATGAGTTGATGTTTATCTATTAATAACCACCTATATATCCATTAGACTTCACTCTATAATTTAACTACTTGTGGATAGAAAAAACATTGTTCTGCCTTTTTAATCAATCTAAATTTAGAAACTAGGATCTTTTTATGTTTTAATAATGATGAGATTGCAAGAATAGGTAAAATTGAGTAAGAAAAATTTCTACAGAAACTCTGGTAGATGTCAATCCTACATCAAGACAAATAAACAGATTTTGGTGTAAACGAGTAGTTCAATGTCTGTAAAAGATTTGAGCATCTCTGTGTGCTGATGTGAGAAGCTCATCATACTGCTCATACAATACTGCTTATTCCTGCACCCTGATTGCTTTTTTCTCGTAGCAGCATTCACAGTGGCTGTTATGACCCAAAGTGATTATACCTCTTGGGTTGAAGGGTTTTCCTTTCAGATCTAGAGCCTAAAGAGCAAAACTCAATATTCTCACATTTAAAACCAAATGTCTCTCTAATGCACATAAATTAGCTCAAAAAAAGTCTAACATACCTAGAATTTGGGTCCCTATATTAAGAAATGCCTTATTCTTTATTCTCTTACTCCTTCTTCCTAGCCAAGAGTATCTGAAATTTCATGACAGTTCTTGCTATGAGACAAATTCTAGCCCTCAGTTAAACATACAGAGAGCCCCAGGCTCACTGAATCTTTAGCTCAATCATGAACCCCACTTTTACTATTGATTCCCCATACCTATTACCCAAAGCCTTCTACCTGGAATCTGAGCCCTTGCTGCTAGGTTTGTTGGCTTGAGTTTTTGCCCTTGCATTGCCCACGATCTCTCATCTTTGGTCTCTGTCTTCTAGCATGGCTTCAGTTCCTCCCAGATGACTGATCTACCTGATTTCTTCTAATCAGAGTCCAAGGTACTTGCCAGATCTATCCTGCCTTTGTTAATTTCTTGACTTGGATCTTTGTTTGCTTAGGTCTTCTTTAGTTACAGCCTTAACATTTACTCTGTCATAGCCAAATTCCTCATTCTGCCTTCTAGCCTCCATCTTTTTTTGTTTCAATCTAAATTCTGGTGAAACATCCTGGTCAGTCATTATATAACTTGAACATTATGTGTAGGGAGGGAATATTGTCTTTCTTCATGCATAGCCTTTGTAATTTAACCAACTATAACACTGGGTTCAAGAGAATGATGCATGTCTACACCTCAACACAGTTGTTAAAAATACATTAAATTATCTATAGTTATGAAAGGGTAACATAAGTATTAACATTTTCATTCAATCAATGAATCTGAATAGTTCAAATAGTAATATATTATTATATCAGGCTTTCAGCAGATATTGATGAAGCTAATTTATTTTTAGTTGTAAGCTATAAAGGGCAAGCTATAATAATTTATAGTAGAATAATGAAGCAATTGTTCCTCTTTAAATATAAAAATACAATACTGTGGCAGAGACCTGTCTTATTTACATGGGTATGAATAAATCAGCAAAGGAAAAAAAGTTTAATAAATGTTCATTAAATACATAAATGGTTCAACTAACCATGCTATTTGTTTTTCATAACATGTTTTTGGACCTGATTATTTTATTTATTCATATATATCTTGTTTTTTTTCTCAAAGATTATGATGGAGCTAAATTATCGGCCAGTTGGTAACAAACTGATTTTACAACTCACATCTGATTGGAATGTCATGTGCAAAGTTTAACTTCCCTGAACAGGTCAAAGGAAGTTTTTTCAATAAATGCATTTGCTGCTTTTTCTGTAGCTAGCAGTAGTAAATTCAATATCAGATATAAATGTTACCTTATTGTCATTGCCATTATAAACCTTATAAATAGTATGCAAAAATGTTTATATCTATATTGAAACTTTTAATAGGACATACTATACTTGCTAGAAAGGGATCTTAGTATTTGGCCCTCATGTCCAAGGAAATTAGCTGGTACAATACCATGGATCAGATGTGGCAATGTCCAGTTGCCAGTAACAGAAACCCAAAGTAACAATGATTTAAATGAGAGTGTAGTTTATTTGTATCTTGAGTAAAATTCCAAAATGGGAAGTGCAATGCCAGTAGGGAGGATCTGTTCCATAAAGTCCTCTTCGGGAGCCAGATTCATCCTCTCTTATTGTTCTGAATGCAATGCATAGATTTCCATTCCCAGGGTCTTCTCCTGGTCCAAGTTTGCTGCTCCACCCACATTTTACCAGGCAGGAAGGGAAAATGGACCAAGAAAGAAGCAAAAAGTGTGGTCCAGCTATTTTTAAAGAAAGATTTTGCTTACAAGTTCTTGCTATGCCACATAAAGACACAATGGAGTCTAGAAAAGGTAGTTCTTACTCTGAGCATCCATGAGTCTAACTAAAAACTCAGAAGTTTTTTATTTATGGAAGAAGAGAAGGACCATTGGGGGCAATGAGAAGTCTGTACCATAATATGTGAGTTACTTTAGGTTAAAGATGCTCTGAAAATAAAATTTGAAATACTTTAATTAGTCATTGGAGAATATCTCAAGGTAGTCATTAAAATTTTTATATAAAAATCACAGTGTTTGCATCTTGTATCTTGTCAACTTAACAAATTAAAAATACTTGAAATAAGACACAGAAAAATAAGAAAATAGCAAAAATAAAACATTAACCATATGTTCTAATTGTTTATTTACCAAACCAGGTCAGGTATAAAGAACACAAATTATGCCAAATTATCTGAAATTAAAATAAAACTCCTCAGTAAAATAGGATTTTAATAATTTTATATTCCTATATCATTGCTTTCAGTGTGAAGAAAAGAACAGGGCACTTAGTTGAAACAAATGAGATGAACTAGAAATCCTGACAAGCATCATTTAACAGAAGGTGGGGGCTGGTTGGGCTAGCATCATAGAGAATTAGGAAGACATACATGTGTTGCAGAACAAAAACTTTGTTATAAATACTGAATGTAACAATGGTAGCTTTGGCATTTTCCTGTTGAGAATGAATAAATTTTAAAAATGAGGAATTGTCTAGACATATATTTCATATAGGTTTAAAGAAAATATTAATTCAAGAATGTTCCAACTTTTGTGATCTCTTATTTCATTATTTGTATCACTTTTTTCTACAATTTTCTTCTTTTTTTGCACCTGTATTTGCAAGATATGAAAAATTTACTACTCTTTATGTCCCCCAGAAACACTTCATTCAATTTATACTTTGTGAAAAGAAGCTTTAGTGTTTTAGTGCTTTTACACTTGAAAAAAATTGAATTCTCTAAGGTTACTTTTGAACAGATGTTATTTGTTAAAGAGTTATATTTCCTCATTAATCTTAGCATTTTTCTCATCTGTCCTGCTATGAAATTGTAACCAAAATAAAACTTTAGGGACAGTTTGAGGCATCTACTGCCTACTCCCTTCCTTTCTTTGCTTCTGAAAGCAGCTGTGTTTCAGAATAAGGGGGAATGATAATATAAAACAAAGAGGTCTTTTTTAGTCTCTTCCTCAACCATAGCCAGGAATTTAAAATAATGTCGATATATATCTTGTAGAACACAAGTATTATCTGTTGGCCATTAACATTCTGTGCAATAAAATTAGACTTCCCCCCAAACTATCCTTTGCTCTTTGTGGTTATAAGTTTAAATGAGTTGGAAGTTATTCATCCTTCTCTTTCTTTCCTTTCGCTTACCAGGGTGATGGGATGCAGAGATCCAAGAGCCTTGGGGATGCTGACAATGCCAAGAAAGTGTATTCCCTTTGTATTTTAGTGGGAAGAAGTCTCCAAAAATATTAATAAAATGGGGGAATTTTTAGAAGAGTCAAAAGCAGGGGTGGATTCAGGTTTTGTGAGGCCTGAAATTTATTTAACGTAGGAGAAAGGAGGTTCTTCTTTAAGAATAAGTATTCAAAATATCTATACAAGCTTAAAAAAATAACTATGTAACTTTCTGGGGTCTTGGAGGTGTCCTGTGCAACTGAGGGCCCTGAACTTTTATCATCACAGAAAGTCTCCCTTTGGTCCAGTGTTCAGAGGTATTTTGGGGGCGGGGGATTGCCTTTGATTTGTGTTATACTTCACTTGGTTCCCCCTTTCAACTTTCTAGACTCTTGGGCTAGGCATTGGATTTGTTACCTGACAGTTGGGCAGTGCATTCCAGCTTCTGGCTATTCCTGTAGAGCCTATTTTAGCCCATGTCAGGGAACCAACCTAGAGGCTGCCCTTTTGTTTTCTCTCTAATAAGAGAGAGGTCTTTTTCCGAAAGGGGGATGATTAAGAAGTTTCCTTTTGTAAAGAACCATGTTAGATGGTGGCTATTCACCTTATACATATTGATTGTAGACATACAAATGCCATGAAATCTAATGACTATAACCCGGTAACTTCTGTGAACTCCTCGTGGGCTAAGTTAGGAAATAGAAAATTGGGTGTGTTTGTGTATGTGAATGGAAATGAAAATTTCATCAGTTTAGCAGGCAACTATTATTACTTCAAAAATAAATTCTTGACACTTTGATTTTTAGCTTATTATTATACAGAGCATAATGATAAAGTAATTAGATTCATTTTTCGCTAAACACAGTCATAGTTGTATTTTGAAATATATGTTTCCCCTTTAAAATGGGGTCACTTTTAGAAGTGATATGCTTATTCATTTATCCTAATATTGAAATACATGTTTTGGAATTTCCTGCAAAATTTTTTTATACATACATACGTACATATACACACATACATACAAACATGTATATGTATATATGTAGGTTTTGTACCTTGCATGGCCTATATGAATATGCATACACACACTCATGTATAAAGTTTGGTACCACGCATGACCTATATGCATATAATTACAAAATCCACTACTGTGTTTTTATTTATATATATATGTGAGAATAAAATGGTAAAATAAATAAACAAATAAAGGGAAATAACATATCCATGAATATTGGATATTCTCAGTATTGTAAGGAAGTCGTTTCTCTCTATGTCAACCTATAGTTAAATATAATTCCAAGACTTGTTTTTGGACCATTTTACTTTAGAATTTGAAAATATAAAGAAGGATTTTATAGTGCATTTTTAGAAAAAAATCATGAGAAATAACTCAGAAATTTTTCAAAAACCAAGGATTTATCCTATCATTAACATATATTTTCATACATAATAAAACCAGCAATTAGCATGCATTATATTATCATATGTTATGTAATTAAGTTAGTAGTACACTTGTATCAGGCTGGTACAATGGCAAATAAGCCAAAATATCTATAATAATTAGGATATGGATACAGTGGCACATAAAGTCATGGGGCAAGGTAACATATAATAACAGCATTTACTGTGTCCTCACTATATGCCAGGTGCTGCTGTAATCACTTGACATATTATTTAAGCTTCACAATAACCTTATGAGGTTGTTATTCATCCTCTTTTATAGATGTAGAAACTAAGACATACAGAGATTAAATAAGTTGCCAAAGATCATATAGGTGGTAAGTGAAACAGACAAGTTTTAAACCCAGGCAGTCTGGCTCTCAAGTCAAGCTCTTCACCACCATGTATTATTGTTTACAATGCCCCTTGGCAAGTTAGGATTCTGATTATTCTGAAACATTGCTAGTATAATAGGCACAATTTTTAAAAAGTGTTTTTTTATCTTTAAAAATGCATTCTTTAATTACTGAGATTGAACTTTTAAAATATATATTTCATATTTCTTTTTTGATGAATTGTCTGTTCCCAGTGATATGTTCAAACTTTTCTTATTGATTTGTAAGAATTCTTCAAAGAGTAAGGATATTAATTCTTTACCTATCATATATATGGCTTCAGCCAAACTGGATTTCACTTATTTCCCCCAAATGACATATTCTATCTTACCCCTGGTTCATCTATCATACTGTTTTCTCTCTTCCTAAAACACTTTTTTTCCTGTGTAACCTCTACTCTTCCAGATCTCAGGTTAAACATCTCTCAGGAAAGCACTGCCTGAACCCCCTGGACTTAGATCCTACTCTTCTAGACAAATAAAACATCCTGTATTTCCCCTCTCACAAACACTAGTCATACCTATATATATTAGTCCAAAATCTTCTATCCTAATAGAAGATATATTATCTAAGTATAAGAATCTTGTCAATTCCATATAGCTCTAGGATGAAGGCAGCATTTGACACTCAATAATAGGGGAATAATATAGATAGCCTTTTGGCAAAGTGCATCAAAAGCACAACCTTTAACTCAGCAATTTCAGTTTCATAAATATTTTAAAAAGAATTAATTGGACAAGTGTACAAAGATTTACGTATGAAGTGGCTTATTGCATCATAGTGATAATAGTAAAATAAAATGTGAACCATACAAATTTCTACAAGAAGAAATTGATTAAATACATTGTGGTGAAACCAACAGTGGAATTCTATGCAGTCATTAAAATTAATTTATAAATATATACATATTAATATGTAAAAATCATAACATATTTTCAAATGAAAATATCAATTATTATAGTCACAACAATAACTGCTTATACTTAAATAACATTTACTTTTTGTTACAAAAGAGTATATGTGGCTCAATAATATGTTTATAACCACATACCTACATCAAAAAATGCCTGGAAAGAGTTGTACTAAATTATTCCAAGTAAATAATTTTTGATTAGTATAATGGATAATTTTCTTTTTTGCTCATTTACTTCCTAAAGTATGTACAATTAACATGGTTTGTATAATACCAGATGGATTTAATTTTTTAAAAGTGCTGGAAATTCTCGGGGGGCTACATTGGTGTAATTATATTAATACAACAGTAAGGTTGACTTTCTTGGTGACTTATAAAGAGGTTCTGAAGACATGTCCAAGAGTGGAGTTCCAAAAATATATTGAACAAGAGCTGTATAGTTGTAATGAGCATATTCCTCCCTAGAGGACTACTTTAGAAGATAGCATTTACTTGAGTAAATACATTTTGCTATGTTTGTTAAAAAAGATTCATTTTTTGGCTGGGCACAGTGGCTCATGTCTGTAATCCCAGCAATTTGGGAGGCCGAGTCGAGAGGATCACTTGAGTTCAGGAGTTTGAGACCAGCCTGCACACCATAGAAAGATCGCATCTCTACAAAAAATAATAAAAAAAATTAGCCAGGTGTGGTGGTGTGCATGTGTAGTCCCAGATACTCAGGAGGCTGAGGCGGGAGTTTCGCTTGAGCCCAGGAGTTGGCGGTTATAGTGAACTGTGATCACACCACTGCACTCTACCCTGTCTCTTAAAAAAATTCATTTTCTAAGTAATGTCTTTACATATGTAGCAATAGGTGTTCTATATTATACTGATACCCTAAAATTTATCCAGGGTGCAAAGGACCTGAGGTAGGATGAATGATGGCTCCCAAATATATCAGGTCCTAACCTCTGGAACTTGTAAATACTACCTAACATGGAAAAAGAATCTTTGCAGATGTGATTAAATCAAGGCTCCTGAAATGGAAAGATCAACCTGGATTACCTTGGTGGGCCCTAAATACAATCATGAGTATCATTATAAGGGAGAGGCAGAGAGAGGTTTGACACAGAAAAGAAGAAGGCAGCGTGACCATGGAGGCGAAAACTGTAGCGATGGGGCCACGAGTCAAAGAATGCAGACAGCCACTAGAAGCTGGAAAAGAAAGGAGCCCCCACAGGGAATATGGCCTGGCAAAAAGTCTTGATGTCAGACTTCTGGCTTCCAGAACTATAAAAGAATAAATTTTTGTTGTATTAAACTGGAAAGTTTATGATAGTTAAAGTAGCCACAAGAAACTAATAAAGTACAAGTTAGATATTCATGATCATTGGAGTCTGGTTTATTTTTGTACTTTTGAGTATTTCAGTGAAATAAGAAACAAACCTAATGCATGTTTTTTAAAAAGTATACCAACTAGTATACTACTAGTTCATTAGCGTATACTTTTTAAAATTGAGATATAATTTACATACCATGAAGTCCACCCATTTAAAATGTACAATTCAGAGGTTTTAAGTTTATTTGCAAAATTGTACAACCATCATCGCTATCTAATTCCAGAACATTTTCATCATCATTCTCTAAATCCCTGTATCCATTATTTGTTAACTTTCCATTCTCACCTTGTTCCAGCCCCTGGCAGCTAATCTACTTTCTGTCTCTATGGATTTGTCTTTTCTTTGAATTTCGTATAAATAGAATCTTACAACATGTGGCCTATTGTGTCTAGCTTCTTTCACTTAGTATAATGTTTTCAAGATTCATCCATGTTGTATCATGTTTCAGTACTTTATTCTTTTTTATGGATATATAATATTCAATTCTATGAATATACCATATTTTGTTTATCCATTCATCAGTTGATGGACATTTGGATTGTTTCCACTATTTGATTATGACTAATGCTGCTATAAACATTCATCTACAAGTTTTTGTGTGGACATGTGCTTTCAACTCCCTTGAGTATATACCTAGGAGTGGAATTGCTTGGTCATATAGTAACTATATTTAACTTTCTGAGGAAACACCAAACTGTTTTTCCAAGTGGCTGCACTATTTTATATTCCCACCATCAATTTATGAGGTTCGATTTCTCCACATGCTCCTTAACACTTATTATTGTCTGTCTTTTTGGTGATAGCCATCCTAGCAAGTGTGCAGTGGCATCTCATGATTTTGATTTGCATTTCACTCATGATTAACTCAAGTTTTTGGGCACTTATTGGCCATTTGTACATCTTCTTTGGTCAAATTTTTATTCAAATCCTTTGCCCATTTTGGAAGACGATTTGTCTTTTTATTGTTGAGTTATAAGAGTTCTTTATGTTCTAGGTACAAATCTCTTATCAGATATATGATTTACAATTATTTTCTCTCATTTTATGGATTCTCTTTTTACTTTTTTGATAGTGTCCTTTGAGGCACAAAAGTAGAAAATTTTGATAAAGTTCAATTTATCTATTTTTTATTTTGTTGCTTGTGCTTTTGTTGTCATATCTAAGAATCCAAGGCCTAGTCCAAGGTCACAAAGATTTACATTTAGGTTTCTTTTAAGAATTTTATAGTGTTTACTACATTCAGTTCTTTGAAGCATTTTGAGTTAATTTTTAAATATGGTATGGAGTAGAGGCCTAACTTTATACATTTACATGTGGATATCCAGCTGTTGCAGCATGATTTTTTGTAAACCTTATTCTTTCCCATTGAGTTTTCTTGGGATCCTTGCCAAAAATCAGTCAATGGTTTATTTCTGGACCCTCATTTCTATTCCCTGGATATGTATGTCTATGCTTATGCCAATATCACATTGTTTTGATTACAGTAGAATTGCAGTTAAGTTTTAAAATCAAGAAGTAAGGGCCGGGCGGGGTGGCTCACGCCTGTAATCCTAGCACTCTGGGAGGCCGAGGTGGGCGGATCGTTTGAGCTCAGGAGTTCGAGACCAGCCTGAGCAAGAGCGAGACCCCATCTCTACTAAAAATAGAAAGAAATTATATGGACAGCTAAAAATATATATAGAAAAAATTAGCCGGGCATGGTGGCGCATGCCTGTAGTCCCAGCTACTCGGGAGGCTGAGACAGGAGGATCGCTTGAGTTCAGGAGTTTGAGGTTGCTGTGAGCTAGGCTGACGCCACGGCACTCACTCTAGCCTGGGCAACAGAGTGAGACTCTGTCTCAAAAAAAAAAAAAAAAAAAAAGAAGTAAGAATTCTCTAACTTTGTTCTTTTCTCAGATTGTTTTGGATATCCTGAGTCCCTTGCATTTCTGTATAAATTTTAGAATCAGCTTGTCCATTTCTGCAAAAGAACCAGTGAGATTTTACTAAGGATTGTGTTGAATTTGTAGATCAGTTTGAGGAGTATTGCATCTTAACAACATAAAGTTTTCCAATCCATAAACAAAGAATGTCTGCCACTTATTTAGGTCTCTAAGGTATCTCAATGGTGTTTTCAGTATACAAGTCTTGCACTTTTAAAAAAGTTTATTCCAAAGTATTTCATTATTTTTTATACTGTTGTATTTGTATACTACTGTAATTGAATTTTTTAATAAATACATTTTGAATTTTTTAATGAACAGTTTTGGTAGGTTTTGTTTATTTATTCTGCCTCTTACCTAATATTTCAACTATTACTATTCTGCACAAAAAGATGTCACCAAAACTTGAAACAAGACAATTTTATGTGAAAAGCCAACTAGTCTATTTTGACTTTACTCTCTTGCTACTTACATGCCAAGTTCATACTCTAACTGAATGTTTTCCAAACTTCATAATATTCCTTTTTACCTTGATGATTCTTGTCATATGTACATGCCCTTTAATATATTTTTAAAAATCTAATCACTTTTAAACTTAAATAAGTTTATCTAAAAAGAAATGTTATATCATAGATTTAAGAAGCTAATACAGTAATATCTTCAACTATGTATTACAATAAATATATAACTATTAAAGTTGAAAATGTACCACCTAAATGTATTCATGTACCGCCTAAAATTATTTTTAGGTAATCATAAGTTTTTTACCCTTTGGGAAGCTCTGCTATAACCAGCTTAATTAACTGGATAAATGGAAATTCCCCTAAAATTTATTTCATAGTGACCAGATTATCCCTTAGTGATGTGCAGCACAGAATTACACTCATTATCAGAACACCTATGTAAAAGACAAGAATCCTTCCTCCAGTTCTGGATTGTGTCTTCTAGAAAATATCTAAGGGATATGTATGAGTTAGTGATACTCTTATGAATAAAATCTGCTCTCATTCAATGCTACATGGATTACATCATGCTGCTATCTGATAAATATGAATAATTTCCTTCTAGAGCGTAGGGACTGTGTCAATTTAACTTGCCTCATACAGCATGCAGCATAACATTATGTTCATTTGGGCACTTAATAAATGCAAGTGGATGATATAATGCATTTGTTAATCACCAATCATCCTGAAAAATAATGATGTACCCACAGCTGATGGGTCCACCCCAGAGTTTTTTTTATTGAGGGTTGAACATTATTGAGAGGCCTCCACTTAAAAGGAAACACAGTAGAAAATTGTTCAGCTTTTCAACAAAAAGAGGGAGCTTTTGTCCTTGATAATTAAATTTCTTTCAAAGCTAAGAATTACCTGAATGTTTATTTTATTTGGAAAATAACAATATTTATTTAAATAACAATTTAAAGAATTTCATCTAGAAAAGAAAGCAGTTCTTGTCTGTATTTTTAAACAATCTTTCAACAAAAATCAGGCCACAGGATCCTTAGCAAGAAAAATTAGTTGAAGGTTAAGTGGTAGGGAAACAGAGACCCTTGGCTTATCTCTTGACACTACAATTTTGAAATATTTAGAGAAATACCAAAATCAGCCTCATTCCATTTTCCTCTCCATCTCTACGACTCTCCTGCCTCAAATTCTTTGTCTAGCTTCTGTGGGGTTAGGGACACTCTCCAAGAGTGGAAAGGGCTTTTCTTAAAGTTACTTCCCTGATCTAGTAATGCAAGAGCCAAAAGAGTAATTGTATTCCAACTAGGAAGTGCTAGAGAGACACAACTCATGTAATTTGATTTCAAAGATAAAATTTCCTAGATGTAGCACTTTGGGAAAAAAAATCAGCATGGTCAAAGAAGGTGTGTAGGGGGATATTGTTTAATAAGCACACAAAAGTATTTAAGGAGCCTTATAATCTAAAAGAGGCAGTGAATTAAATTATGGACTGTTATCACACTACTATAGGCCTGAAAGATATACCTGAAATAAATTTTAGTGTGTAAATAAATTTAATGTGTAAATAAATTAGTAAATAAATTTACTTAATTTACTTTTGAATTTTGTCAAAGAAGCAGTGAAGGGCCTTTTAACTAGGAGCAAAGAGTTAACTGTACTCTGTTATAAACCACATCTTTCCTGCCTATAAAATGTATGTTCCTATATTTCTTTTCATTGAACTGTAACCTTGGCTGAGGAGTCGCTAGCTTGATTAAAAAAATGATAGGGTATCTATCTGACTGGTAATCTAAATAGAAATTCCTGTCCAAAGGTGACAGGAAACTCTTTGATCAAATGTCCAGACTAAAGGTAATGTAATTATTTGTCTTCCTGTTGAAAATGCCCTTCATAATTCAAGATGTTTAGACACTTAAATGGAGTGTTTGAGAGTAACAAAATAGATTGTATTCCAAAATCCTTAAATTAAACATCCATAAGGCCATAAGTTCGATTTCTTTTTTGTTCTTTTAAAGACAGAGAAGTTTGATTGTAGTATCAAAATGTAAAATCAGGAGGAAAATGAATGGTTTGCAAGAGTAACACTAAAACTGGATCTATATTTCCTTTCCTAGATTTTTTTTTTTTTAGAATAGCAAGCACATCAAATAAGACAGATAAAGCAGAGAGTTTTGTCTTTTAAGTAACAGAAAATTGAGGTGGATGGCTAAAAATCTCCCAGGTCTAAGACCTCTTGGTAATGGGAGAACTCATGCCCTTTGCCAGTACACATATACTTTTGCTTTGATATGTCAAAGTTGTTGGAATAATTTCCCTTACCCACTTTGTGTCTCCTTAGTATTAGACACAAATCTAGCCCTCCTTTATTTTAGCTCACTCTCTTTCTCTGCCTCTTTTTCCTTCTCCCTTTTTCCTAATGCCCTGGGATTACATCCCTCATTACAGTGACAGCTTTAGACTATTACCTTAGACTAAACTAAGATAAGCATCCTTTCATACTCATATGCCATGAAGATATATCTATATAAATTAATATTTAACTTTTTATGTCCTGTGACCAGAAAGCTCTAAGTATAAAGAGTCTAAATTAAGTTATTATAATTATTATGAATATATTATACAAATGACAAAAACATGAACGTACACATTTTGATAAATGAGTGGTAAATACAAAAATAAGCTTATAGGTAATGTGGCACTTAGATAGGTGGATATAGAACAATTTCCTCTAATTAGTTTGTAACCATAGATGAGGATTAGTTAATGTGTGTCCGGAGGCAGGATACCATGGTAAGATTCAGGATGGGCGAGTGCTCAGGAAAAACTCTGTTCTCACACCAACACAACAATAACCAACATAGAAGACTTCTGTGAGTAAATGTGTGTGGGGGTTCACCCCACCAACAAGCAGCAGACACCAGCTGGGTATCCTCCAGTTTAACTCTGACCCTATCTATTATACCTGGAGATAGCATCAGAACTCACAGTCGAAGGTTCAGTTGCAAAGATTACCCATCCCCTTCAGACACCAGTCACAAGTCCAGGCCTCCGGGACTTCTGACTGACCGGCTTCAAGTTGTGGTTCCCACAACCTCCTCTTTAGGTTTGATTAATTTGCTGGAATAGCTCACAGAACTCAGGAAAACACGTTTACCAGTTTATTCGAAAGGGTATCACAAAGAATACAAATGAAGAGATGCATAGGGTGATGTATGGGGAAGGAGCTTGGAGCTCCCATTCCCTCCCTAGGGTGTGCTGCCCTCCAGGAACTTCCATGTGTTCAGCTCTCCAGAAGCTCTGCAAACCTTGTCCTCTTGGGTTTTTATGGAGGCTTCAATACATAGGCATGATTGATTAAACCCCTGGCCATTGGTTATCAACTTGACCTTCAGGCCCTCTGCCCTCCCCTGAGGTTGGTGGGGTAGGGCTGAAAGTCCCAACCATCTAATCATGCCTTGGTCCTTCCTGTGATCAACACCATCCTGAAGCTATCAGGCAACATTAGTACAAAAAGACAGCACTTTGGAGATTGTAAGGATTTTAGGAATTGTATGCCAGGAAACAGAGATAAGACCAAATATGTATTTTGCAATATCACAGTGAGAATGATGTCTTTCCTTGTAAGGGCAAAATGACTATCACAAAAGGGAATATGGGAAAGAAAAACCTACCTCTGTATCAAAGACACATTTTCGGAGCCCTGGGACATTTTAGGGTCCTTATAAAAATTGATTAATTGAACAATATCCTTATTTTTGTGCAACTTGAGTGTATATTCGGGAATAAGCATAAGCCAGTTTGAAGACTGCTAATATGGACAATCATAGGTACTTCTTTGTGGCTATTAGCCTAGCCCAAACCTCATGTTTTCATTGGAGACAAAGGACCTTCTTTGATATAAAAGTCCCTGGGCTAACCTGAGCTCACTGTCTGCGAAATGATAATTCCAAGGTATCTAGAAACACCAAGAGGCCCCAAGAGTATTCTAGAGAACACAGATTTTCCTTGAGGTATATCAGAGGTTTTGGAATTTTGTATCGACCAATTAATCTAAAGACAATGATCATTTGCTTTGGCGATGTTAATCCACTTTAGAGAAGTATATAATATTTAAATCAGTTTTCTAATACTCGATCTGAGCAATTTAGTTTCGAAGTAAAACTATCTGTATAAATTATCTAATTTTCTGACATTTTCTCAGAGTGGATCTCCTTTGCATCCTCCTTGTTCTGATATTTATTATTGTAATTTTCCTTTTTTTATTTGAAAAATTCAGAAAAGGAAGAAATTAATAATGAGCCACATACTATGATCCAGAATTAATAGCTAGTAATACTTTGGCTTTTTTGCTTTTGTCTTTTCTCTATGTGTATTTTTTAAAAGATTACACGAATATTATTTTGTATTGGTTTCCTGTGGCTGCTTTACAAAATTACCACAAATTGGGTGACTTAAAACAACAGAAATATATTCTCTCACAGTTCTGGAGGCCCCTAGTCTGCAGTCAGTCTCACTGGGCGGAAATCAAGGTGTTGGCAGGGCTGTGCTGCCTCCAGAGATTCTAGGGAAGATTCTAGTCCCTGCCTCTTCCAGTTTCTCGTGGCCAGTGCCATTCCTTGGCTTGTGGCTGTATCACTCCAATCTTCAGAGTCAGCATCTTCAAATCATTCTCTGTTCCATCTTCACTTTGCCTTCTCCTCTGTGTCTATGGAAAATCTCCCTCTACCTCTGTGTTCTAAGTACACTTGCAATTACCTTTAGGATCCATCAAGATAATTCAGGATAATCTCTTCATCTCAGAATCCTTAAATTAATCACATCTGCAAAGTCTTTGCCGTATACAGTAACATTTTTAGATCCTGGGATTAGAACCTGGTATCCTTGAGAGTGGGGATATTTTCAGCTTACCGCACATATAAGTAGATAGTCTATTTAAATTAAAATTTAGAATGTTACAGATAAAACTAAAATCCCATTTGACTTCTGCTCCCAATTTTGGACCTCTCCATGTTTTCCAGAGGTCATAACCATGTTTAATTACTATCATTCTAGTACTTTTAAAATCCTTTAACCATCTCTCTCTCTCTTTCTCTTTCTCTGTGAGTTTGTGTATATAAACACATATAGATAGACACACATATACATATGTACATACGTGTGTGTGTATCTCCAGAGCAAAGAGCAGGTTTGTTTATTGTCCAGTACGATAGATATCTCTCTACAGTGCAAGGTCAGGTAGACTTACTGCATATTATGAAAAGATTTGAGTTCCCTAAACTCGGAATTCCACTCCTGTAATGCAACCCACTATGCATACAGACGTCACTGGCTCTCAGTATATCACCTTACTGGAATTGGGACTTACAGCACAAATGCTGATCCTCTGTCTGCAGCTGCTATTGCTGTGACAAAAAACTGTCCTTTGTCTCTGATTCAGGAGATTCATGTATTCTACAAGCACCCAGTAAACTGTGGTGGGCTAATTTGTTGGCCTATAAGCAGGGAAAATTCTCTAACATTTTGCAGTTCTTGACCATGTATCTACCAGAAGTTTATTTCCAAATTTGAAACTAGTATATCTAATGACTACAGAAAAATGTTATGAGCCGTCAAAGTTAGATTTTAAAACAAATTTAAAGAGGGAACTGATTTGTAAAAATAAATCGTGTACTAACAACATTTTTCCCCAGGCAACTCTATACTCTTTAACATAAATACACACATACACACATAATGAAAAGATCATATGGAAACTTTACAGAGAAAACTTGGAAAAATAAAGAGAGAAATAAGTTACCCATAATATCATCATTGTGAAATAACAACTACTGTTAAAATGTCTTACACTTAAATCCAGCTTTGGAATTTCGGCATCTGATTCATCTTGCAACATTGTTTTGACAGTGAAACTATGGCCTTTGTTGGGGAGAGTGGTAGTTGTGTTTTATATCAAGATTGCAAAGGCAAAGACATACCTCAAATATGCTAGATTTTCTTTAACAATGCATAGTATATCTGTAATCTGCTACTTTTATCTTTTTTTGGCCTGAAATATATTTTTAATCTGTACCTTCTAAAAGGACAAAAGTCTACTAACAGATTTTTATTTTAATCTGGTCACATTTTCATTGTTCTGAAATTCTGGGAATTCATGAATAATACATGTTCACTCTTTTAATATCATTATTGATTTCTTGGTTCTTAATACTAATTTTTTTCAAACTCTGTCACCATATCCAAAACCTCACAGATGTTCTATTTTTCCTATTCCCTTGATCAACTCCATTCTCTCTTTGAAACATCTTTAAATTCACTGTACATTGCCAAGATATGAAGAGAGATATTTCTTACTTATTGGGAGAAAAATCACTATTTTTGGTAAATCATTAGTTTGTTAATGTAATCCTGAACCATTAATCTGAAATTCCTCAGTTAAGGAGTCTGAAATAAAAAGAAAATAAAACCAGTACTTTTTCACATTGAAGTTGTTGAATAAAATATGTCACAAAAATAAAATTTATATTATTTAAATAATGGATTCATATTTTTAAAAAGTCCCTAAGCAGTCCGTACACACACACACACACACACACACCCCACACATACACTTTTTCATTAAATACATACCTATACTTTATATCCTTTTAAAAATAGTTCAAATGATCCCTCATAGTAATACAATATCAGTGTATTATTCCACTTACAGAATGTTTTCAGAAAGATGAGGTGCACAGATGACGACATGAGTCAATATGAACTCCTTTTATTAATAAAAAGAGTTCATGGAAAGGAGAGGATTTTAAATGTTTTCATAACAAAGAAATGATAAATATTTGAGGTGGCATGATTTGATCATTCTACAATGTATACATGTGTTGAAACATCATATTGTACCCCATAAATATATACAATTACTGTTTGTTAATTAAAAATAAAATTAAAAAACCAAATAATCACAGATGATGAGGCCCACTATGGTCTGAATGTTTTTGTCCCCCCTCAAATTTATATGTTGAAACCTAACCCCTAAGTAATGGCATTAAAAGGTGGGACATTTAGGAATTTCCTCAGTCATGAGAGTTCCATTCTCATTAATGGGATTAGTGTCTTTGTAATAGAAGCCTGGGGGAGCTTATTTGCCCCTTCTGCCAAGTGAGGACACACAGAAGGTGCCATCTATGAGGATGGGCCCTCCCCAGAGATCAAATCTGCTGGTGCCTTGATCTTGGACTATGAAGATCTTGATCATCATAGCTCCCAGAACTGGAAGCAATAGTTTTCTGTTGTTTAAAAATTTAAAAATAGGAGTTCATGACCCTTCAAGGTAGGTGATTTTATCACTGAAATAAGGAATAGTGAAGCAGATTTTGTTTAAAAACTAAATTGTTATCTGTGTTTACATTTGAATGGAATAACATTTTTCTAACAATAGATTTTTTAAAAAAGAAGCCATCATATAGCATGATTAGCAATGTTTAAATTAATGTAAAAAATGTGTTCCAAAGAAGGGAGTCATTTGGAAGACACAGAGTTATCTTTATCTTTTTCAGCAACTCAACAATGGTTGTAAGAAATGTATTGTAGGTTTTCCTAAGGCTGTATGGCCTTGAGTTAGCCAGTCATTTTACTTTCTGGTTGCCAAATAAGTTATCATTTGGATTAGAAATCAGTGATAAGAAGATCCTTGGAAACTTTAAAATAAACTGTGTGATTATATTTTTCATGATAGCTAAATGTCAACATTAACCATGGGCCACTATTATGACTATTTAGAGATTTGGTCACTGTTACTGATTCTACCTTTCTACTTTGCGACTTTTTGACCCTTTCTTCAATGTTACCCTCTTTTTTGTGATAGTTTTTCAGGAAGTTGTTGGATCTGTTCCCCTTCCTCCTTGTTTCCTGTGGCTATGCCAAAAGGTTGCAGTTATATCACTACCCTTTCATTTCTTTGCTGCCTGCTTGGCATATGGACGAAATATTTTTGCTCTTGGACTGTCTGGAGATTGAACCTTGTTCTCTTCACACAAGCCAAATCCAGCTTCGATGATGGCAGCTTGGCCACGTGCCAAGGTCTTGCTTTTAGTTATTCTTGCCTGGTTATTTCATATAAAGAATGTACCACATGTGGCTTATTAGGAAAAAGTTATCAACTGTATAGAGTTAAAGCTGTGATAAATTTTAAAATGTGGCAGTGAAGAATCTGCTCACTGATTAAAACTAGAAAAAAATATCGTGACAGGTAAGTCAGAGGCAGATAATGGAAATGATGGGGTTAGTGATAAGACTCACTAAATAACAAAGGGTAACTTTTCATTTGTACAGCATTTAGAAAAAGCCAATGTGATTCATATAACAACCTATGAACTAGATATTTTTATAAACCCTATTTATCATTGGTGGATATAAGACTTGTCTTAGGAAATATACCTAGTGAGTTGCAGAGAGGGTCTCAAACTCTGGCACTTGACATTTTCTATGGCAGCACACCCATCAGAGGAGTAAACAAAAAAGATATGTTATATTGTAAGTGGAGAAAAAGGGAGGAGAAGATATTCAAGTTTCACCTAATTTCAAAATGTCTTCCATTTATTTTTTTGCTAGAAATCTTTCACAAATTATTGCTAAAATGTATTTATTTTATTAGGGGATGGAAGGTGGTTTCAGGCTTCTCTATCCATCTGCATTAGAGTGGATTGATTTATTGCAGTTTTTACTTCAATTTAGCCATTTTAGAAGGACTAACTAGAGATTGCTGGAGGTTGAGAACTGAGAAAGTCAATTTTAATAGGAAACAGGAATTTGCCTTGAAGGGGGTTGTGTTGCTATGACTGGGAAGATGGGGCGAGAGGAGAATGTGAGAATTAAAAGGGTATGAAAAGGATCCCTAGACAAATTTGGACCACTCTCTACCATGATAAAGACCAGACAAGAGACCTGGGATGGAAGTAAGTCAAGGCTCGGGTTAGCAATATAATACTCTGATTCAATTTTCCTTCCTGCCTCATTCATCTTCTTCTGGTTCTGCTAGACTTTCAGAAAGTCATTGTCAAAAGCTAGGGTTACATATATGGTGGGACACTTCTGTTCACGTCAGTTAAGAGAAAAATCTGTTGCGGTTAAGATTGACAGGGGTGAACTGAGGTGGGTGGGGAGGTCTAGGCAGTAGCTGCCTCTAGTGCTTTGTTCTATCATTAATGGGAAACAGACATCCAAACACCTCTTGTAAATGCTTGAATTTACCTCAATCAGATATGTTAGGTATTATGATGATATCCTTTATTTGTCTTTATACAATGAGTATGCAGACTCTTTCAAAGAAGGCACCAGTATTTTCACAACATACTGCATTCTATAAAGACAGCTTCACCCTATGAAGACTCATCCGAACCGAAATTAGTGAGCGCCTTCTTAGGATCAAGTTACGTGCCAATGCACATATTTGCTTTTCACGGATCTGTTGTTCTTCACCATGACCCAAACAAAGGGCAGCTAGGCATTTTATGTAGAAAAAGAATTCTTTTATGAGAATGGCCTCATGTTTGGTGAAGAAATTTTACCTAAAACTGAAATACAATGGAATTACAGATTCTTTCAATTTAATAACTTCAGTCCTTTAAAACATGAAAATTTATTTAAAACCCTGAGCTGTACCTTTCCAAGTAGAATAACCTTTCCACACAAGCTCCTCCTCATTCTTTGAGGTTTTTTTCCTACTTAGAAAATTCCCATTCCTTAATGATTTATATTCACTCAATGAAAGATTATATGAGAATTGGAGATAAAGTCAAACTATAGAATAAAGAACATAAATTTTTATGACACAATGCTTAAAATCTATTTTTAGAAATATTTATAAATTTAAAATAAACATTCTAAATTTTGGAATATGGTTTTCTCTTATCTTGTGGTGGACTAAAGTATTAATAAGTAGGCCATAATTTATGAGATGAGTCAACAACTGCTAATGTGGGATTGTAATCTGTAGGCAAATAGCTGGAATGATTTGTTTGGATGAATTCAACATATGTTTTACCATTTTGCAAATTTGCCCAGCTTGATTGTAAATACTGCTTTCAGAGAATTTACCAAAATCATACATCTTAAGTTTATAGATGATTATTTGCATATGACATTTGCTCCTTAATTTGAGGACACATTTAGACTTTAAACTATACTAGCAGTTTATGTTGAGGTGAATAGCACTTCTGTTTTTCTGATCCAAGACAAGTGTTTGACAAATGCAAAAACTACTTCTCAACTTTTTTTTTTTTTTTTTAAACCAAAGGGCAAGTTAATTTAAATTCTTTCTGGTACTTAGAAAAGTCATAATTTTCTAGCATCTCATTCAGGACTCTCTTGGCCCATATTCCGTAGTCTCCCGTTAATTGTTGACTTGTATATTCATGTGTAATTTAATCCAGTTCAAAGTGACTACCAGGGAAAGGCTTCAGGCTATTAGGTAGAGATTACAATTATGTTCTTATTTCCCTTGTAGAAAGGGCCAATTGTGAAGTGCTTCTAGGAAGAATCTATCCCAGTCTTTGTGTTGTGTATGAGGTTGAATTGCTGGTGATTAGCTGATTTGCCTTTAAAGGGTTCCATAGAAAGTAATATATATCTTATTAACCTTGTCACTTAACTTCTGAACTCTGATAATTCTGATTTGGAATGAAAGCAAAAAAAGGTGTTCCTTAAATTTTCAAAAGATGAGCAAGACAGAAGGTTAAGCTTGCGCTATTTTCTCTTCTGAATACAGTTATTTATTTTTAAGGGTTTAAGGATAGTAACACATTATGCACTTAAAATTATTTTAAATGTTTCAATCAATGCAAGGCAGAGTTGGCAGCAATTCTAATTAATTCAGATCCAGACAAATTCATTAAATCAGCATTTCTGATAACATACTAGCACATGTTAAATTTTATTTCTAGACTATTTAAATTTGGGGTAATAAATTCACAGTTAAGAGGAAGGCAAAATTTAACCAACTTAAATAATAAAATGTTTTTAAAGCTTTAGCGTAGCAGTTATGAATATGCAAATTGTTTTGCTGAATAAAATATTGCATATGTTAAGAAGTTGAACAGAGCATCTATTTAGAAATATATTCAAACACTTCTGCTTCATGTATATAAGCAGTAGATTTGCATTCCTTTAAATTTTTCTGACAGGCTGTTTACTTTTTGAAGCTGTACTCATATAGTCTGCATACCCTTTGGTCCCATGAAGAAAAGATATGAAATAATCAGAGAAGGAAGGGTCCAAAGAAGCAGAAACATAATGATTAGAAAGCTAGAAGAGATTATTGTCAAAGTTCTCAAAGGAGTAAAGTTTCATGAAGCAGTTCACGTTAAGTGTCAAATGCAGCAGAAAGGTCCAGTAAAACAAAAACTAAAAAGCTCACGTTATATTTGTCAATTTGGGGTTCACTGGTGACCTTTCTGAAAGCAGTTTGAATAGAATGCTACAGTTGGAAATCAGATTGCCAAGGCTGAAGGAGAAAATGGGAAGTGAAAACTTAGAGACAAAAGATCCGGTTCATTTTTCAAGTCCTGATGGTATAGGGAGGAAGTAGGGTGGCTGAGGAAATTACATGGCTACGGGAGAGTTCTGAGGAAGGAGGACAACTGAACATGTTTATATACAGAGGGGAAGTCATGGTCAGGGGAGAAGTTAAAAAGGAGAGAGAAGAGAGGTAATCAATAAATACTTCCTTTATTCTATTAGTAAAAATTTAGTTACACTAAGAAGCAACTTATTCTTTGAACTCTGATTAAAGTTCAAAATTAACAAGGTAAAAAGAATTTCTAAAAGTTACAAAAGTGTATTTGTTTCTAAAGTTTATGATGCATACTTCCCCCAAAACTATTTGAAAAATCCACTCACATCGTTCTTTCTCATCAAATTTCATCCAGTTGGGAAGTGTTTACTATTTCCTATTCTTTGGGAGAGTTCTATGTCTTTAAATATTTGAGAGAATTCACCAATAGCCATCTGTGATTAGATTTTTCTTTGTGAGAAGATTTTTATTAGTATTCAATTCATTTATGATATAGAAAATATATTTAACAAACATAGGACTATTTGAAGTTTTTATCTTCTCAGTGTTGATGGAAACAGAACTTCTTTCTACAATTTCAGTATTTTTCAATTTGTTGAGATTTGCTTTATTAGCTTATTGTCAATTTTGGTAAATGTTTTATGTGCACTTAATGTATATTCTGAAGTTTGGGGTATAGTGTTCTATATATGTCAATTAGGTCACTTTTGATGATTGTGGTATTTAAATTGTTGGATGTCCTCCTCCGTGTGTGTGTGTGTGTGTGTGTGTGTGTGTGTCTTTGGTCTGTCAATTATTGAGAGAAGTGTTTTAAAATCTTCTGCTCTGATTATATATTTGTCTGTTTCTCCTTTAGTTTTTATCAAATGTTGCTTTATATACTCTGAAGTTACATTACTGTGTGCATATAAATTTGAATTTCACATTTTCCTGGTGCATTGATACATCTACCATAATGAAATGTCTCTCTTTATCTCTAGTATTTCTACCTTAAAGTTTACTCAGATACAGCTATATTTAGGTGTAGCTATGCTTGCCTATTTAATCTTTGTGGGATGTCTCTTTATCTACTTGGTGTGTCACATGTAAGCATATAGTTGTTATTTAATTCATTCTAATAATCTTTTAAGTTTTAACTGAGGTATTTGGTTCTTTTATGTTAAGATAATTATTAATATATTTAGCTTAAATTTATTATTTATTTATTTTCTTCTGTATTGTCCTCTCCTTTCTGTTTTTCTCCCTTTCTTAATCAAGTCATTTTTATCATTCCATATTTTAAATCTTAGTAATTAAGAAGCAAAAGGATGATAAATTGTACTCAACTTCTATGTGATGACTTTGTACTTTAATGGGATCATGTTTTCCCATCTTTATATTTTTAATAGATATTGTAAAAATAAGGCTGTCTGATTTGCTCAGAGTTTCTGAGACGTTCTTTTGGACAGTTTGTCATAGCATTTTTAGTATCTTCAAGTGAAATTAGTAAAGGTTGTTATTTGGATACATTTCAAAAGGATCATTTCAAAAGAGGTAGAGAGCCATAACAGAAGGACAATATGCAGATTTAACTTTTGATCCATCTTGTAGGTGAGAGGTGATTATGATTAAGTTTGACTGTTGCCAATGAATCATTAAGATCCTAGTTCCTTTTACAGGAAAAGTCTGCCTCAAATAAATAGAGTAAAATGTAAGAAAAATGAAGTTAAATAGCTATTATTTCCAAAGTAAATACCATGGCATAATATGCATATAACTACCTCAACATGTACAGGGTCACTTATTCCTTTAAATACTTCAGAGGTGGATACATAATTGTTGTGTATCTTGATTGTTATTTTCTCTATTAAGTTACTATAAGGACAATGCAACAAATATAGAAATTTTATTTTGTTCCAATGCTTTTTCCTACTGGACTCTAGGCAAATTTCTAAAAATATCTGTGCCTAACAAAGCAGGGTAACTAAACTTCACTGCATAGTAGAATTTTGATTCATTCTGTCTGTCTCCTTGGACTGCAGAAGACGATTATGAGGTAAACTGAAACTTTGAATTTATTTTGCTTGGGAGCCCCTGAAATTTCTAGCTTTTGTTGATGTCATCCAATTCAGCTGAGGCAAATTTGGATTGTAATTCAAGCCTTTTCCCACATGGATTTTAAACTTGGCTTTAATTTCCTCACCTGTTGGTTAATAGTTAATAAAATGTTTGTATTTGGTAGTTTCTGTGAAGTAACTCCAGTGTGTTTTACAGTCTCCCTGGAACCAGAAACTCTGCATCCTAAGGAGGTTTTCATACTACAGATAGTGAGGAAAAGTAACGATACCAATATAGATTATTTCCTCTCCTCTGTTTTCCTTTCTTCCCATCCTCGAATGAGACCACACAACACAAATTAACCAAAGTCTTCTAGATGTGTGAGACGTGTTAAGGATGGTAAATCAGTGAGAGTAGAAGAGCAGATATTTGAAGTTATCTTTAAGCATCACAATACTTACCTGATATAGATACTTATCTAGCACTTACCATGTGCCAGAATTTATGCTAACCATTTCCAAATGCTAACTCATTTGGAGCCTCCTAACACACCTGGGAGGTAGATACTATTATTTTCACCCACATTTTACATACAAACAAATTTAGGTATTAGTTGAGTAACGTGGCCAAATTCACAAAACTTCTGGCGATGAATCTGGGATTCAAACTCTCCAATGTGTGTTCTTAACTGCCTAGTTGTTTGCCTCTCAGTAAACGATGATGAGTTTACTGCATTGTTGTAAGTAAAAATTGATGCCCTGGGGGATTTCAGACTTTAGAGTGAGTTATTTAAATTACAATTAGTATGTAGCCCACTGGCCTGCCTCCCTCATTAGATGGTAAGAAATATGCAGGCAGAAACATTATCTGATCCATCTTTGTAGACTCTGAATTTCTTAGCAAACTGTAAACATAATCATTTGTGCTTCAAATGGGCTCTTATTTGCAGATAGATAAATAGGCCCAGTTACAAACCTTGTATTGCCCCTGAATTAGGCCTTTAATGTCTCAGATTGTCTAATTGCTCATCAATTAGATTCAGGGTAAGGCCACTGCATGGAACATCTTTAGAAGGTGCCACCTACATAGCACACATGGCAAATGGCACAGCCTGTATGGCCAAGTGCGTTGGCCCTGCTGTGTAAGCCAGTATTCTTTGGTCTAAGTCATTAATGACAACTGACTGCCTTGTTATAAACAATGGATGCTAGTGTCCCTAAAAAGTGAACAGAAGATTTGACAGGGTTGACTGCAGTGAGTAATTCATTCATTCACTGAGACACTAGAACACAGTGGCTAGGAGCTGGCATCTAGAGTCAGAATACCTGGGCTCAAATCCTAACTCTACCCCTTACTAGCTGATGACCTGTGACAAGTATCTTATTCAAGCCTTCAGAGTCCTCACTTACAAATGGGGATTTTAGTTTCTACCTCCTAGGACTTTTGTGATGACACAATGAGTTAAAATAAGAAAACTGTTTAGAGTGGTGTTTGGCTTTTGGTACGGATATAATAAATGTTAACTATATATAAAACGATTGTGATTATTATAATACTTGTATTATATAATGTTAAATATTTTTTGAAAATTACTTAGCATCCCTGGGCCTGTGTTCCCTCATTTATAAATGGAGACAAAGAGACAGGAGATAGGGTAGAGTTGAGGGAGTTGGGAGGTGGGGATGGAGGAGGGTGAACCAAAGTTAGTGGTTATCAAGGTTTTGAATTTCACAATCAGTGAATCACATATACACATATACGTTGTATTGAGGGTCCTCAAGACCATCCTTAGATTTGATGATGCCCTATAAGGACTCACAGAACTCAGAAGAAATGTTATACCCACACTTGCAAATTATTACAGCAAAAGGATACAAATTAAAATCAGCAAAGGAAAAAGCCACATAGAGCGGAATCTAGGAGAGATAAGGTGCAAGCTTTATGCATCCTCTTCCAATAGAGTTTCACAGATAGTCGGTATGGCTTAATTCTCCCAGCAACAATGTGTGACAGCATGTGTGACCAACCAGGAAAGCTCGCTTGAACCCTGGGGTCCAGGGTTAGTACTGGGGGTCATTCATGTAGGCCTAGAGTGCCCCTGGGACTGATCTTAGCTACTGAGTCTCCAGTCTCTCTTAGAAGCAAATGGATACAGCATGGCCCAGGGTCCCAGATGAACAAAAACAGGCATTCACCATAAATCACACTGTTAGCAGAAACTTTTTGGCATGGCCCAAGGCTAGGATATACAAAGACACTTTTATCAGGCAGGGTAATCCAAGGACTAAAGAGTTATCTCTCAGGAGCCAGTCAAGGGCCAGTCTTGAAGACCTCTGGAATGTACATACTTTGGGTAGCCTAGGCCTTAGTTAACCCTTTAGTGCTCATACATGTATACATACACATATTGCTATCATCTGAATGTGTCCCTCCAAAATTCATGTTAAAGCCTAATTTTTATTGTGGTAGTATTAAGAGGTGGGGCCTTTTGGGAAGTGATTAAGTAATGAGGGTTTCGTCTTCATGAATGAGATTAGTGCCTTATAAAAGAGGTTGAAGGGAGCTCCATGGCCCCTTCTGCCGTGTGAGATCACCACATTCTTCTCTTTTGCCCAGTGAGGATGTAGCAAGAAATGCCATCTTTGAAGCAAAGAGAAAACCCTCACCAAAATTAAATCTGCTGGTGCCTTGATCTTGGACTTCCCAGCCTCTAAAAGTATAAGCAATAAATTTGTGTTGTCTGTAATTATCCAGTCTATGGTAATTTCATTATAGCAGTATGAATGGACTAAGACACACACACACATATATTTAAGATTTTGGTGAGGATGGGTGTAGGCAAAAAATCGGTGAATTACCAATTTTTTTTTGTTTTTCAAATAAAGCTATTAAATTAACAACCATTTTCAACTATTACCATTATTTCACAAAACAAAGGTCATTTTACCAGCAAAAAGGGTGGAAAAACTCAGTTGCAGAAAAAGGATGTTCTTACTAAGAAAAGACACTCATACACACATATTCACACACGCATACACAAAGCATGTTATTAAAATGCCTAAATTTGTAATATAAAGGTTTATTTTAAAGCATTCCTATAAAAATAATTTCTTGAACAATTGTCATTTTGGAAATCTATATTTGATTATATGCCGCAAAGTAGAACTTATTCATCCAACTTTTCCCTATACTATATTATTATTTCACAGTTTAACATAGAAAATACTATTTTACTTAGAAGTATTGAAAAAAAAATTTTAAATACTATTTTATTTCATTTGGAATATTTTGGGAAAACTGGAAAGTTCAAAGATAATTGCCCCAGGTCTTTGGCTTTAGTCTGAGTAGACTGGCCAGTGAGGGCTGTAGGAAAGTGATTGAAGAGTTCCCCTCACACTAACCTTGGGGGTCGCCAGTGGAGGGTACCAACTGCCTCGAAAAGAGCAGTCTAGAATTTATCTGAGAAGAATGTTTCGGACCAGACCATAGAAGCGTTTGGAAACCACTGGGATAGATGAACTTCTTTAGACCTAATATATGTTACTTGATTTATGGAAATACAGATAAGAAAAAAAAATGTAGGTATTGATTTTAAGGAGTTTGTGATATAGCTACAGAAATAAAACTAACATAAATGAAACAATACAAAGTAATCCAATGCTAAATAAATGGACTAACTACATACAGATCATAGAGATCAGGTCTAGAATGATGGGAAGCTTCAAAAAGATGTGAAATTTGACCTGGCCCATAAAGAATTAGCAGGATTTAGACAAGTAGGAGAGAGAAGCTTTGCAGGTGGGAGGAAGAGCAGGAGCTAATGCACAGAGGAGTGGACTAATCACAGGTCATGCTGGCACCAGTGGTTGCTCTACCAGCTTAAGTGGAACTTGATCATACAGAAGAGTGAAAACATTGACTTCATAGGGAAGGATCAAATTAGGAAGGTCTAGAAAGCCAGGCAGCAGAGCTGGACTATGAATTGTGGTGAACAAGATGTATAGATTTTTGAGGAGGAAAGTAACTTTAATTTATTGAGCAAATGTATATTGCATATTATTAATACTATGTGTCAGACACTGTGCAGAGTATCTATAAGGAGTGACTATGTCAGATATCATCAGTGCTGCAAAATGTTTAACAACTGGCTCCCTAGGGAAAAATAAGCCCTGATTCACAGTATTTGCTGATTTCTGTGATACAAATATACTCACAGTGGACAATTTCAAGCTCCCAACGTGACATCACTGGGTGCCATGTTTGAGAAGAGATGCACACAGTCCACACTTCACGTTCTCCAGCTGGTGTGAGCTGGCTACAGCACTGGATAATCCCAGCCCTGATAAATGTTGGAAGTGATCTCTTTGGAAGAGTCAGCTCTTCCAAAGTTATTGAGAGTATCTTGGCAGAGGAAGGAGATGCTCTGAGATTGTTTGCTGTAACCAAGCATAGAGGCATGAAGACTATGCTGGAGTGTTAGCAGTAGAAATGGGGAGAAAAGTGTAGATCATGGAAACATTTTAAAGGAAGAAATAGAGGGGTTTTGAAAAACATTTATGAATGATAAAGGAAAAGTCGAAGATTGAATTCAATTTGGGACATTGAATTCAGTAGACAGGGAAGCCTATTATTAGAAGCAGAATGGTTGGTATATTAGTTGTCCTAATGCTCCACTCCCATGACCTTTCACCCCAGCAGCTGAGGTTCTTTCACTTCTTTTTTTAACTTTAATCCTATGGCAGGCTCTGGGACTAATCCTGGCCTATGCAAAGGAAGTTCTTGAAAACTTTATGAGAGGCAGCTGTGTGATAAAATGAAATGAGTCCTGGGTTCAGGAACTGAAGTTTTGGTTTAAAATCCTGACTCTGTTGCTTTGCTAGTAATGAGGCCTTGAGCAGTTTGCTTGCATCCATCCATTAGTCTTTAGTTTCCTCATCTGGAAAGTTAGGCTTTGATGATTAACTTTTCACTTTCATGTATACAATCTCATTTAATCCTTAAAACAACTCTGTACAGAAGACCATTTGGATATTAGTAATGCCCTGTATTATACACAAGGAAAATGTAAGTCAGGGGTTCTCAGTGACTTGCCCAAGACTCATAGCTAATGATAGAAACAGGAATCCAGATGTTTGATTGCAGATATTAATGATAGTTAGGAGTTTTTGAATCCTACCTATGTGCCAAAGATTTTATATGTACTAAGCACCTTACTTATATTGATTAGTCTCACAATCACATTGTGAATTGTTGTCTTTATTTAAAGAAGCTGAGGTTTAGAATTTGGGTAAGTTACCCATATTCAGAGAGCTACTAAGCGAAATGCTTGGTTTTGCCTGCAGCAAAATAGAGGTTGAGTTTCATGACTGCACTTAGGACAGGAGGAAAGTGGTATCCAACACTGGAGGAGAAAGGTTGTAAAGTGAACTTTGGAAAGAACATAGAATTTCTTTACTCCAGACTCTTCTCCTAACGGCTCCCCTGTGGCAACGAGCTGCACTGTGGGAAAACGTTCATTAAAGGGACATGGAGTAGACAGAGTGATCTTCCTGTGGTTTTGTGTATGGGCCTTGGCCTCAGCATAACTCTGCAACTCCCTCTGTCATGTCTGCTTTCCCTTCTGAGCAGATGTTCCTCTGGTTTCTGTGTCCATAAATAATCCTCTAACTTATGTAATAGGATATATCTGTGTGATATCTTCTTTTTAAAAACCACATATATAATATCATAAAAATAGCAGATTACAGAAATCATACAGAATGCTATCATTAAAAATAATCTGATTGTTCCATTTTTCCATAATTCCTTTTGAGAATGTTTAAACCAAATATTCTATACTCACACCTAATGGGTACAGTGTGCACCATCTGGGAGATGGACATGCTTGAAGCTCTGACTTGGGTGGAGCAAAGGCAATACATGTAATCTAAACATTTGAACCCCCATAACATACTGAAATAAAAGAAATAATAAAATAAAAAATAAATAAACCAAATATTCTTCAGGCCTTAAAATCAACTTTTAAAATCATCATATTAACTCATATTTTAAAATATTTCCTTAAATAATATTTTCTTAGGAATCTAAACCAAAAAACCTATGAAATCTATGAAATGTTATAATTTTTACCTCTATCCATATCTGAGGTACCCCAGGAACACACGTGGGATGTTTACTGGGAGTAACTTTGGGGTCATCACAGAGGGAGGGATGTGATGGAAGCAGGATTGGGCAGAGAGAGAAGCTGAGCTGTGATATGATCCCAGTCAGCCACCCTTCAGGAGCTCTGGGTCTGGACTGGTCCTTCGGATTATCCTAAATTGTAGCTAGAGAGCTGGATTTATGCCCCACATAAATTAATCACTGGATATGGACTGATCTTGGAAAGAGATATGACCTTGGGGGAGGCAATTTTCTTGAGCCCAGGAATTTCACCTAAAGAAGACTGAGGATTGAGGACTGTTTTCAGGTCATGTTCTCAGTGGCTGGGGAAATAAGCCTTTCCTCCTTGAAGAGGGATCTAAGTATCCTCAACAACCCATCTTTGATCTCATTTATTCTGACTTGATTTTATTATTTCACTTGTGCTTTTTTGTGCCAGCAATGTTCAGCATGAGTGAACATAATCCAAGCGAGTGGCCTATTACTTAAACTTCTGGGAGCTTTGAATTGGGGCTATTTCCTGGCGTTAACAGATTTGGTGCAACTTTTCTCCAATAACACACGTCTATCGTCATAGTTGGGTTGATAACTTAGGAAATAAAAGGAAAGTAAAGATGGGAATAAAATATCAATTTATACAGTTTACTTTATCACCATAAAATTCCAGACTCCTTTGGATGAGTGAAGAATAGAATAAGATGGAGAAGCATTTTTCACAAAATAAACCCTTGTAACAGAATGTCAAGTGATATTTTTCTTGTTTTCTTCAAATTTCTGCTAAGGCCAAAAACTGAGAAGAAAAGTTTCCCCAATCATTATATTCTACATTGAAGGAGCTTCCAGAAGTCAGATTTAGCCACCCTCCTATGGGTCTTATTTAATTATACAGCTAACCCTATCACCAACAGCCACCTTCACACTGGCTTCCCCAAGCCAGAGTCAAAATAGGCCCAAGAGAGGACAAGAGTCATCAGTCTTTTGCGGATGGTGGTGTCCATGAAGAGAAGCTGGAGGGAAGGAGCTATTTCCAGTCCTTGGTACCCAGGAGGATTGTTCTAAGACAACCACTTAAAAAGACTGAGGATGTCCCAAGAAAGGGAGACTGGAATCTTGTTTCCCAGTTGGAAGCTGGCTAATCAGCAGTTTGCTGCTTTGACTCCAGACTACCTGAGGAACAAAAGGAACAATTGGAGAGAACTGTGAAGCTTACAGAGGTGTGAGACCCTCATTCTCACTTTTTGTATTGGCAAGCATATGTGACTTTCTCACAGAAGAGAGCTGGCCTTGGCCTGTGTTGCTGATATCTCTCCTAAAGAAACTCAACAGCAAGAGGCTGCAGTCTTCCTTTGGAGGAGGCTGGGAAATTGAAGGAGGAGGATAAGATGGAGTTGATTTCTGACTTCAGAGAACTGTTTAGTGGTAAGGACCCTGGAGGAGCCAGCATTTGGATACTATCACACTCAGGTCATTGACAGTTGGTGTTGGGCAGCAAAGGAGCAACATCTCCAAGAAGGACCACTATGGGCAAGGTTTAGATAAGCTAGTCACTTTTCACACTCCTCCACACCCTTCTTGGTTCTGAAAGCTGAGCTAGGATGTGTCCCTGTCTAGTAATGCAAATATTGCCAGGAGATGCTACTGACCCAGGGGGCCTCCTATTTTGTTGGTTCCTACTTTGCCAGCAGAGCTGAGTCTACAGGTGGAAGGTTCTCCAGGATTGCAGCTGGAGGCAGATTGCCTGGCCTTATATAAACTCTGCCTTACTCATTGTGTAATCTTGGACAGCTTAGTGAGTAATTCTGTACCCCAGTTTCCTTATCTGTTATGTGGGAATAATAAAAATGCTATGCTATAGGGTTGCTGTGAGGTTTAAGTACATGTAGTTCACACAAATCATTCAGCCTAGAGCCTGGGCTATTGTATGTCCTCAATGGATGTCACTATTAATGAGTGTGGTTACAGCTTGTCATTTCATTGTTTGATATTGAACTCTGCCATAAGTCTGCAGCCCACACAGTTGGGACTCTGGTCACATCCTTTGCAACCTTTGTGCAGTAATTGAACCTGGTGTCTGTCTGTATTCCCTGCCATTGGCTAAGATCCTGATTCAAATCAAATCCCAGGCATTTACATTTTCTTGTTTTAGAACAACAATTTTCAAACATCACAGTACTTAAACACCATTTGTAAAGTGCTTCTAAAAACACATGTCTTTATACTTCACTCACAGAAATTCTGATCGGTAGATCTGGGGTTGAGCACAGCAGGTTGTCTGTAGAACATGCTTCGTGAATACTGGCCTAGAGTACACTGTACTCTTCTGTTGGGACTCATCATCCAGCATGCACTTGGATATTGAGGTTGGCCTGGAATTAACAAATATTTATTGAGCATCTATTACATGTCAGGCACTTTTATAAGCATTGGTGATATAATTGTAGATAAGATAATATCATTGCTTCAGAGTAATTTCCAGTACAATGGGAGAGACTAGCAAATAAATGAGCACTTATAAAAGAATACAGCATACTGTTTCACCTTCTAAGAGTTCTACTTCTTCCTCTTTTGCCCAGTTAGCTCATATTCATAATCATCACATTCTCTTCCCTGACCTCCTGGACTAGTTCAAATAGGTTATTCTTTCATAGCACCATGTATCTCTCTTTTATACTGGTTATCATTGTCATAATTTTACATTTTGGGTGCTTATTCAATCATCTTTCTTCTATACTAGATGACTTCTTAGCACAGAATTTGCCTGTATTTACTTATCTTTATATTCCAAGCACCTAGCATTCAATAATTATTGATTAAGTGAATGGATACAGGATAGGATAAGTTCTGTGATAGGAACAAATAAAGGGCAAAACATAACTGGTCTTAGAAGGTCAGCAAAGGTTCCTCAGAGAAAGGGCTACTCAACTGCAATCTGAAGAATGAACTCAAGTGAGCCATGTAACAAGTGGGGGGTCAAGGGTGATCTAGTCTTTGGTTTGGTCTATGGGACAGAGGCTGTAATATTTAGTTGACAGCATATTGATAATAATTGAAGCCATAGGAGTGAAGAATATTACTTAGAAAGAGTGCACAAAAAGGCCAAGGACAGACTTCTGAGGTGGTAAGAGACATCATCATACCTTGAGTTAATGGATTTCTTCCTAGTATTTTAATATATCCTATTCTAACAGGAAACTCTCAGTGCAGCCAGATTTCTTTTTTTAAATGAGCAGTAGCCTTTACTGACATTACTACTTTCTTATTTAATAGGAAATGTGTTTGAGAATTTGATCAATAGTCATATTTATTAAAAGGTGGAGTTTATTTCTACGGAGCCAGAAAACAAAAGATACCTAACTTGTTCTGTATGAGTTCATAGTGCTTTAATAAAATCTTAAATTCATTGGCTTCATTTAAAAATAGTTTTTACAAGAAAACTTGGATTTTTGGATTCTCTTAAAAATCAGAAAGTCTGGCAATTCTGGACAAAACACTTATTCATGGCAAAAATCAGTGTCATTAGTGGGAGTTATGAAGCAACTGTCCCTTTTAGATGAGGCAAGCGAGATCATATTCCTGTCTAGCATCTGTAGGCTTATGAGTTTGTAACTCCCATTCTGTCCCTCATGCACTATAAATACCATTCTCCAGTGGGTCCCCAGGCTGCAGTGTTTAAGGCCTTTCATGTAGGAAGTCCAAAGATACCGTTTATCCTTCTCCAAGGCTCCAGTTCCTCCCTAATATCATCCAGGAATCCTCTAGTTGTAAAAGTGTCCTGGGGGCCTCCTTGCAGGCCAGATCTTCCCAGGTGACCAACTGGTTCTACACTTGAGTGAGGCAGCTTTTCAAACAATTCTTTAAAACAATAAAGGTTTCTGACAGGACAATGGCATTACTAGCTAAACATTTATATACCTAAGCAATTCTTCATAGAATAAGGAAGATCTCTCTCTTTAAGATTATTTATCCTTTTATTTCATCACTATTGGAGACCACTTAAATGATTCTTCCCAAAATAAACTTACAAATCTACTGTCTCCTGGGTAATCCTACTAAGTTTTTTGCTATACATGTAAGAAAACAATTAGAACACAATGAGAAAAATATTACAAAGATATGAACCTCGTATTTGAAATTTAGTTAACAAAATTTAATAAGCTCATAGACTCAATTAATATTAAAATAATGAACATTTTCTCTGATAATTATCACCTTTAAACATTAAAACATATGGAATAATCTTACCTGAACATGATATAGCATTGTAAATTTTCATATAACTTAAAGAATTTAGGCTCCAGCCATTTGCCATATCCCAGTTTTTCATTGTTAGGTGAAGGGCTGTTTTTTCCCCCTCCCACATTAGAAATTACCAACTTGAAGGTAAACAGGTTCTTTTGGTTCATATTTCACAGTATAATGTTATACAACAATAGAGCTGAAGGAGTCTTTAAAGATCATCTAGTCCAGCCAAAGTATTTCATTTTTGCACAGTAAACCCTTGACAGATGTTTTTAGATCATTTGTATTCAGCTAGTTCCCATTATGTTGCTAGCCTTTGATCTAGAGGATTCCTTATCTGTGGTCTACATAAAATGAATTAAAAATCATTCCCTTTCATTTTCTGTGAGCTTAGCCCTGTGAATCATTTGCTGAGCCCTGCTCCTTTTTAGAAGATGTGTTGTTTCTCTCATTGGTTCCTGGTAAGGATTCTTTTTTTTATCTTGAAGAACCAATTCTTTTATCCTTTTCTACAAAAGGGCCCAGAGATGTCACTTCACATTTGTCAAGCCTAAACCACATAATCTTTTTAGCATGGGATATTTTACAATATCTTCCTGGGGCTTTCTCTTTACCATCTTTAATTAATTCCCCAAATTGCTAAGTGATTGAACTACATGATCAAGAAACATTGGGAAAACTTTGGGAAAAGGGTAAAAACTCCATCTACATCTCATTTCCATATATAGGGAATATTCTATGAATGATTTGGGGCAGTTCACTCAATTGTCCTAATGACCTTTATAGTTTCATAACGTAGAGTGACCACATTTTAAATTTAACCACACATTTTAGAAGATTTAGATATTTAAATTACTATCTTAATAATATTATAGGACAATAAAAATATTACTGTAAGATAGTTAATATTCCTGTAAGACAGTACTCAATAACACTATAAGACATTCTCTATCGTGGTGGCATTAAAAGGAGAGAAGTTGAAAAAATAATTTTCTTTGCCTTTGGGCATAGTTCTATTCTTCTGTTATTTGATATTTAATCTAAATCTTTATTAAATCCAGTTTAAAACATGTGGTTAATACTTCACTGTAATTGTTCCCTAAGAGAATATGCAATTTATTCATATATTCACAAGTAATTAAAAATATATATTTCATGGAAAGCCACAGTTTAGTATTCTGTAATTTAAAGTTTAAAATTGGTCTACTTTAAAAATTATAGTAATCTGTTACAAATATCATGCTGACTTCTTAAAAATGATAGTGTTATGTTTTTAAAGAAAGATAATCTCTTTTTCTCTATAATCATTGTATATGTAATACATTATTCCTATTTAACTTATAAGTTCCATGTACCAACTGTTAAAGGAAACATAAAATTTTATTTCTGACGTTATTTTAAATTTGATTTTATGGGAATGACACATGAGCACAATCTACATTAAGTACTAACAACATAAAATTAACCTATACAAATCTGAAATAGATACCACTGGACAAGGTATAAAAGCTGACTTCCTACAAAATTCTATTTGGCTCTTCGTGTCTTAGTTGAGGTTGTTATTGCTACTTTCATAACTAAATTATAGCCATTCCATATCAAACTTTAGCTGAAAGTAAAATTTCCTGATCAAGTTATTAATCACTAAATGTAAGGAGTTAAAAGGAAATGTTGGCAACCCATAATTTAATCATTGCAGAACTAATAGTTCTGGTATAATTAAAGGCTAGTTTAATCCAACAATTCTATAAAATTTACTTAGCTTAATTTTAAGAGTATGTTTATAGTGTGGTTTGTTTGATTAGAAAGGCTCTCTTTGTTTTGCTCTAGTGCAATTTAAATATTTCTCCAGGAATATATATTATTACCAATGTACAAGATGTCAGAACATAAGGCAAAGTTTATTATTTAAAACTCCCTGAAAGTCAGAACATTTAAGATATCTACCAGTATTTTGACTACTGAGATTTACTGAGTAAAGATTTTCATGTGATTTCTTCTATTCTGAAGTGTTACAGATATTAGAATAAAGTTTTTCTGAAGTTTATGAAATCTTCTATAAATAGATTGTCCTCTTTTTGTAAGGCTTCATTGTAAAATAGTCAACTGCTACTAATTTAAACCAAGTTATTTATTTCTTATTCCTATTATTATTACCCAAATAGTTTTAATAAATTAATAGCATTCAACATGTTTGAAAGATAAATACCCTTATGTCTATCAAGTACAAAATTATTTGAGATTCAGTTTGTACAAATTATTCAGATGATTATTCCCTGTGGTTCGCTAATCTTCCAGGACTTTCCATAGCCCGATTCATGAGTTATATCAGCATTCCTACATAATTCTGCATAGTTTGACTCTCACCTTCCTTTCAAACAAGCAGCATAAGAAACAATATGTAACAGAACTTTTGGTGAGTGTATGGCGTCCAGTCTACTAGGAAAGTGGATATTAGGACTGATACAGTTCTAAGGAGAAGTTTTTTTTTTTAGAGTGTATCAGGAGCCTGGGCTAATACTAGTCCCCTGAAACCAGTCCTAAGAGTCCCACAGGGTCCCCAAGGACTCTAGGTTCTGGATCACCACAAATGAACTTATTCAAGGGAGGTAAGAATTATCTCATTTTTCTATGAGAACTGAGGAAGTACTATAAGGTGATCCATGTCCATTAGAATAAAGTCTCTAGACTTGGCCTAACTGCTGCTTTGACCTTGAACCCTAGAGGCAAGGAGAGTTCTGACCAGCCTTAGGAATGCTACTGACGTAAATAACTTATCAGACCTTACTCTCTCTAGGAAGTCTCTGATACTCAGGTTGAATAGTGATGCTGACTCACATTCGACATTAACCATTTTATATTATAAACTCTCAACAACCACATCATGTATGTTACAATGATACACATACATAAGCACATGACACATATTTGATTCATTTAATACATTGTATATATAAATATATTGTAAGAATACTTAGGGACAAAATGTCCTAGCCTTATAAATATGTCAGGCTAGCCTAAATATTAAGTAACATTTTGTTGTTGTTAAATAATGTATAAGTTATTTTTATTATATTACATATGCATAAATGTGGGTGAGAGAATGACAGAGAACAAGAGCGAGAGAGAAAGAGAGACAGAGAGATGTCATGTTCTGACTACATTTATACATATAGAATCAAACAGTGATATAACTCCAAAGGGCATTCATGGTCTTCTTACCACATTCTTTTATTTTATAATAGAGGTAAAAAGCTCCAGGATGTTTTATGATATGGTTATATTTTTTACTCTGATTTATCAAGTTAGGAAAATTTCAGTGACTAGGAGAGTAGAAATGGTAAAATAAGAAATGATGGAAGCAAATAGGGGGTCTAGTATAACTTTTACCTCTGAGAAACTTACAACTCAATAAGAAAGGCTTGTATATTTATGCTGATTGCCTATATCTAGTATATTTGCCTTATCTTCCTCTTTGGATGGAAAGCTTATTTAGAGCAGAGCTATAGCTTCCTGTACAACCTGTTAACCTGCTCTGTGCAGGGCTATGTCATTCCCAGCCAAACAATCCTAGAGTAAGGGAGAAATAATGACTTCTTAGGAAACAAAGACCGAGTCCACATTTTGTGACTTGTTCTGAAAACACACTTCTACTTCCAGACTTCCGTAAATTTTCCTCCAAGTTTTCCTTCACTTACATTCTTCCCCCTTTTTCCTTGCATATTTTTTGTCAAAACCCTGCTTGTTTTTCCATGTACAATGCAAATACCAATTCACCTGTGATGCCTGTCCAAATACTCTAAATTGAATTTAATCTTTACTTTGTCTATAGTTCTTATTTCTGCCTTGTATAGTATTAGTTATTTACATGTGTGTCTCACCCATTAAGTCACAGATTTGCCTCTGGAACTAATGGGTGATTTAAAGGCAGGGATGTGGGGAGGGGGAGTGAGTAGGATTCAGCCTTCTTATTGCTATTTTAACCAGAGACACTCAGATTTGCATTATATATTGGGAAAAGCCAATACAGTTTATTTGATGAAATCTTTTAATCACTAAAAACTAAAGTTTAAAGAAGACTACCAAAATTTTTAGTTATTTGAAGAATTACATAAATAATTTCTATATTGTGGCAAACTTGGAATAAAGAATTTCCCAATAAACAGATACGTCTATCTAATGACATAATTTAAAAGAGCTGTATGGCATTTTAGCTTAACACAGAGAATAAGCTCAGTATTACTGCCTGAACACCAGTCTTTCTCAAATGTTAAACTAGGAGAGTGACAGAACCTCAAATGTCAGTGGGAGTGGCAAGGAAGAAGAAAAAGAATCAGGGCCCCTGGAATTGATTTATGAAGAAGGGTGGCGAGATTTTATGGAGTGGAAACTAACAGATGGTCCACACTTTTTTCATTCTCTCAATTACCCCTCCTTGAGCTTACTCTTGGAAGATACATTCTGTACTAACACAAAGGCAAAAAGCTTTCTGGAAGGTCTGCTGGAGTCACATGTAAATAGTACTTGGGCTCCTAACACAATGACCACCCTCAGCATCCCCAGTCCCCAGATTCATACTGTGGGTGCTGTGGGTGATGAGTTATTTATTCTTCATGCAAGACTGTCTGACCAGACATGATTTATCAGAGGCTTGGGGAGTCACAGGTGTGCTTTTTAAGCTTCTAGTCTAGACAGCGGTATGAAAACAGTCAACCTTCTCCAAATTCATTTAAATGAATCATGAGTTGATTTTCTCCAAATACACTTAATAAACCTCAGTTACTAACATTTTCCATTTTTTTAGGAATCAGGAATGGTAAAAAAATAAACTGATTCTTTTAAAAACCAGATGTATTTTTTAAAAACTTACTTATGCTTCATCCTGATTAACCATATCACTAAAATACAATGGAGCTTATGAAATATGTACTTTTCCTCTTAAAGTTCTTGACTTAGTTTGTTAATTTTGTCTAAAATGTAAAACATATTTCTAAAAGTGCAGTACTATTGAACCTGGAACTTGGAAAGACTTTAGCAGTCATCTAATCTAACCATCTTCTAATGCAAGAATCATATCTAATAATACAAGCTTCACATTTTGGCATTTTTGCTAGAAAACTGTCTTTTCAGTAAGCCAGATACCTCATAAGACAACCAATTTGTTACCCAGTGCTACTTGTCAAAAGTCTTTCTTCATATCAAGCCACAATCTGCCTACAGGAACTATGCTACCACAGATCAACTCTTGTTAGACCTCTGGGAACCTGTAGAAGTCTAATCTCTCTCCTAGAAAAGTCATTTAAATATGTGAAGATACATACAGACATACCCTGGAGATACTTTGGACTTAGTTCCAGACCACCAATATTGCAATATAACAGTCACATGACTGTTTTGGTTTCTCAGTGTATATAAAAGTTATGTTTACACTATACTGTAGTCTATTAAATGTGCAATATCATGTCTAAACAAACAGTATATATACCTTTTTTTATTTCAGCATATTATGGGGGTACAAAAGTTTAGATTATGTATATTGCCTATGCCCCCCCGCCCAAGGCAGAGCTTCAAGCGTGTCCATTCCCAAGACAGTGCGCATTGCACTCATTATGTAGGTATACACCCATCCCCTCCCCCACCCACATCTGCCGGACACCCAGTTAGTGTTATTCCCAAATGTGCACTTAGGTGATGATCAGGGAAACCAGTCTGATGGTGAGTACATGTGGTGCTTAGTTTTCCATTCTTGGGATACTTCACTTAGTAGAATGGGTTCCAACTCTATCCAGGGATGAGAAGAATCAACATTGTTAAAATGTCTATACTACCCAAAGTGATCTACAAATTCAACGCAATCTCTATTAAATTACCAACATCATTTTTCACAGATATAGAAAAAATAATTTTATGCTTTGTATGGAACCAGAGAAGACCCCATTTAGCAAAAGCAATTTTAAGCAATAAAAACAAAATGGGAGGTATTAATTTGCCAGACTTCAAACTATACTACAAGGCTGTGGTTCTTAAAACCGCTTGGTATTGGCACAAGTGCAGGGACACAGGCCAGTGGAACAGAACAGAAAATCCAAATATAAAACCATCCTCATATAGCCATCTAATCTTTGACAAAGCAGACAAAAACATACTCTGGGGAAAAGTATATATACCTTAATTAAAAAATACTTTATTGCTAAAAAATGCTAATGATCATCTGAGTGTTCAGAGAGTTGTAATCTTTTTGCTGGTGGAGGATCTTTCCTAAATGTTGGTGGCTGCTGACTGACTAGGGTGGTGGTTGCTGAAGGTTGAGGTGGCTGTGGCAATTTCTTAAACCAAGACCACAGTGAAGTTTCCCATATTGATGGACTCTGTCTTCCATGAAAGATTTCTCTGTAGCGTGCAATGATGTTTGATAGCATTTTACCCATAGCAGAACTTTCAAATTTTGAGTCAATCTTCTCAAATCTTGCTGCTGTTTTATCAACTAAGTTTGTGTAATATTCTAAATCCTTTGTTGTTGTTTAAACAATGTTTACAGCATCTTCATCAGGAGTAGTTCCCATCTCAAGGAACTACTTTCTTTGTTCATCTCTAAGAAGTAACTCCTTATCTGTTAAAGTTTTGTCATGAGATTGCAGTGAGTCAGTCACATCTTCAAGTCCCACTTCTAATTCTAGTTCTCTTGCAGTTTGCATCACATCTGCAGTTACTTCCTCCACTGAAGTCTTGAACCCTGCTAAGTCACTCATGTGTGTTGGAATCAACTTCTTCTAAACTCCTATTAATGTTGCTATTTTTACCTCTTCCCATAAATCATTAATGTTTTTAATGGCCTCTGGAATGGTGAATCCTTTCCAGAGTCATTGTCCAGTTGTCAATTTACTCTGCCTTGATCAATCAGTAGAATTGCTATGTACGGCAGCTATAGCATTATGACATGTATTTCTTAAATAAGACTTGAAAGTCAAAATTACTCTTTGATCCATGGACTGAAAAATGGATGCCATATTAGCAAGCATGAAAACATTACTATTTTTTTGTACATCTCCATCAGAGCTCTTAGGTGATTAGCTACATGTCAATGAACAGTACTATTTTGAAAGGAATCTTTTTTTCTGAGCACTAGGTCTCAACAGTGGGTTTAAGATATTAGTAAGCCATGATGTAAACAGATGTGCTGTCATCTAGGCTTTGTTGTTCCATTTATAGAGCACAGGCAGAGTAGATTTAGCTCTTAGGGCCCTAGGATTTTCAAAATGATAAATGAGCATTGGCCTCAACTTAAAGTCACCAGATGCATCATCCCTAACAAGAGAGTCAGCCTGTCCTTTGAAGCTTTGCAGCCAGGCATTGACTTCTCTTCTCTAGCTATGAAAGTCCTAGATAATCTGCACTTTACTCTTATAGGAAAAAAATATTAACCTATGAGTTCTTTTTTCTCATACAGAATAATAAAGTATTCTCAGCTTAATCTAAGTAAATCTGCCATTGTTCCTCATACAAACCTGCTAGTGTTTTACTGTGTGTCTTTGCACATGTTTTTTCTCCTGCTTCTCTTCTCACCTCTTCAGAGAAGCTTCACTAATTAAGCTCCTTTCCCCCTTAACTAAGGAAGTCCTCAAATTGAATTATTTTCCCCTTCCATTTAATTCATCAGGCCTGAAGAAGATAACAGCATTCTCCTTGCTGCCATTCATAAACAACTTCTCTTTTGGTGTTTACACAACTTTTATGTCAGCAGCACCATCTATTGATTTCTAGGACCATGTCTTTCCTTCCATAGAGACTTAAATGTTTAGGTCTACCTTTCTTCCCCACTTCTTTCTCATGCTCACATACATCAACATATGTGTGTCTTTTCTTACACTGGAATCTTACTAACTCCAAGGACTTAAACGTCCACCCCTGTTTCTCATCCAGTTGCATACCGCCTGAATAATACTTATTTGGATTGAGCTGGAATTTGCATCTCCTATAATTCTCACTGATTTGTCCTAACTTCTGTGGCTTCTCCAAATCTTTATGCAGGTCTCTTGCATTCCTGCCTTCACTTCTAAATCTTAAACTCTAAAAATAATGTTTCTGATCCAAAGTATCTTATCTTGTTAATTTTGGGCTTACTGAATCTGCTTTGAGTATGTATTGATTCACTGATCCTTCCACCTCCCTTAATTCTTTAATTTCATCATGTTTTTAACTGCTTCTTTCTTTTCAGCCTGCTTCTCATGGCTAGCTTCATTGGTGAGATGCTTACAACTTCTCTAAAAGCCTTTGCCCACTTGATTGTCAGAGACATTTTCCTTCTCTTGTTTCAACTCTCCAGATGTCAATCATAGGTAGTCAAAACCTGATATTAATTCTCTATATTTGTGTTGTTTAACTTCAGTTATGCTATTCTTTCATTCAATGAGCATGGGTTGAGAAGATGCTGTGTGTACCAGCAACCATGCTAAGTGCTAGCTATTGAAAGAGGAGCTAGATTCAGTTCTTGCCTCTGAGGAGTTCACAATCTACTAAGGAACATAGCCACAAACAATTTTCTACATGTGAAATGTACTAGAGTGTAGATAAGTTCAAAGTTCAATTAGAGTACAGAGGAAAGAACAAGAAATAAGTCTGCCTGGAGAATAGAGGAAGATATAGAATAGAGAATAGAGGAAGTCTTCAGAGAAAAAATGAAGAAAAAATTTTTTTCAAAGTCTCAAGTGATGAGATATAGTTTGTTTCATGCTGGGAAGGGTTGAGGGGGTGCAGAGAAGAGGAAGGGGCATACCAGGCAGGTTGAACATCATGAACAGAAGTTTGAAGTTATGGAAATGCTGGCAGGTTAAAACCCAGGATGACGATGATTATAAGGGAGGGTGATAATGGACAATAATTGAAACATAAAATTGAGCAATTTTGTAAAGATTTTTGTACTCAGTAGTTTAGAATTTATTTTTTAAGCCAGAATTTCCCAGGCTGAGTTCTGTGGGAGGTGGTGTCCCATCAGTGATCTTCTATGAAAAGAGGTCTTTGCCATCATATTAATTGGAAAAATGCTACAATACTACAACCCTTCTTAGGGATTCACAATTCACATAAGCATATTAAAAGTTCTGAAATTCCTGTGTAAATAAGCTATTTCATTTTCTTTAACTCAGTGTCTTCTAACTCAAGCAGATATGGTTTCCCCTTCCTCTGAATCCCTCCTTCCTGCTTAAATAGTGTCCATTTGTATAGGGTAAATGTCGATATCTGAGATACTGAAGGAGACTTAAAAGTCCATGCATGTGATATTTTGCTGAGGTATCATTTTGAATTGTGAGTGTTTCAAGGCTGGTGTGTGGGCATGAGTCATAGGGCAGGAAGAAAGTCTAGACAAACACCCAGAGCCTATAACTTCAGTGCTACTCTCTGTGGTGTATTATATCATTTAATTTTCAAAATATTCCACGATGTTTGTATTGTTATATCCATTTTAGTTGTGAAGTCACTGATGGAATTATTAATATATGCTGGCATTTGGGGATTACAACATCTTTGGACATGTGTGTATAATTTCAAGATCTATTATATTCATTTTGTTCCTTATGCCAGATAACATAATCTTCTTGTAATCAGGGACTGTATTTGATAGCCCCATCTTTTACAACCCTCAACACTTGGGATAATTTGTTGACCCCTATAGGTTCTCAATCAATGTCTGAGAAATGAATGAATGATAAGGTTTAAAAATTCAGAGAGAAGAAGCTTATAAGAACATTGATTTGTTAACTTAGCTGCAAAGGAAATATCTAAGAGGAAAGTAATATATGGTAAAAAAAATTAGTAAAACCAGAGAAAAATATAAAATAAATCTTAAGGAGAATAAATGTGAATTTAAATTTAGCAAAGCGTTTTAGCCAGAATCCCCAGGCTGAGTTCTATGAGCATAGTGTCCTATCAGTGGTCTTCTGTGAAAAGAGGTCTTTGCCGTCATATTAATTGGGAAAATGCTACAACACTACAGCCCTTCTTAAGGAGTCACAATTCACATTAGCATATTAAAAGTTCTGATCCACTGGAAGTATTAAAGAAGTGTAAAAAGAGAACATTGGTAATTGTGACTCACTAAATTGGAAAGATAGTAGCAGAAAGAAATAATGATGAACAACACCCGTTGCAAATTTCCCAGAGTCCAGGTGAGAGATTTAAGTAAAGATTTAACGGAAATTGGCAAATTTTAAAAAATTTAAAAATGATTGCAAAATTACAATGTGTTTTAATTTGCTAGGGCTGCCATAAGAAAGTACCACAGACCGGGTGGCTTAAACAACAGAAATTTATTGCCTCGTAGTTCTGGAGACTGGAAGTTTAAAATCAAGATATTGGCAGGATTGGTTTCTTCTGAGGGCTATGAGGGAAGGATTTGTCCCAAACCTCTCTCCTTGGCTTGTTGATGACTATCTTATTTCTATGTTTCTTCATATCATCTTCCCACTGTGCATGTCTCTGTGTCCAAATTTCCCCTTTTTATGAGGACACCAGTCATATTGGATTAGGGCCTATCCTAATAACCTCATTTTAACTTGGTTATGTGTGTAAAAACTCAATCTCCAAATAAGGTCACATTTTGAGGTATTGGGGAATAGAACTTGAACCTACGACTTTGGAGGAGGGATGGAATTTAATCCATGACACAATGTCTATGGTAACCCTGGATAAGAATAGCAGAAATTGAAAAATCAATTCATCTAATAATTATTTGTTGAATTCCACTTACACAACAGACATGGTGCTAGACATTGAAAATACCAAGCTAAGTAAGTAAGGATCTTAAATCTTTTGGATGAGGCAGATATACAAGTAACCAGTTACGAGACAATGATTTTACAATTGTAATTTAAATATTTACAAAAGTATCATCTAAGAAAAGAAAGGAGCAGAAGGTGAAAAGAATAAGAAAAGGCATCAGTGCGGGAATCACCTTTAGGTTAAGTCTAGAATGATGTGAAGAAGCTTGGGAGAGAAAGCTGGAAAGCAACTTCTAACAGAGGGACTATGCAAGGTTTATTTTGAGCAATGTCAAGGTTTGTAGTGTGAAGTGCATGTTGGGGGTGAAAGATGAAAAGCTTGGAAGTGAGGTAGGGAGCCTATCAAGAAGGTCATGAAAATGAGAATCATTAAATCATTTTAAGTAGAGAGATGACATATAAGGATCACCCTGAAGGCTGTTTTAAGTATAGCTTGGAGAGGAATAAAGCCAGAGCCAAAAAGATCCAGCTGAGAAGACATTGCATTGGTGAGATGAGAGACCAAGAGAGCCTTAATGGAGACAGTAGCAGGTGGAGAACTTGTATGGAAAAGGGAGAAGTTAATACGGTGGAGTTGACAAAATTTAGTGAGAAATGTGTGGAATTAGGTGGCTGGTTTAGGATGATTCCTACATTTCTAAATTGTGTGACTGGGTAGAGATAGGGTTGGTATAAATAATATAAGGGATACAAAAACTAAGATTTGGGTATAAAGATGTTAATAATTCATCCAGTTTTGAACATGTTGAGTTTGAGATGCCTTGTGAGGCACCAAGTGGAGCTGTTTGCTAGAAAGTATGAAATACATATAGGTAGACCAGGGGAGAGACATGGGGTGGAGAGTGAGGTTTTGTAGTCATTGGCATACATATTCATTCACTTGTACAGCAAACATTTACTGAGTACCTACTAGATACCAAGCATTGTGCTTTTGGTGAGCATTCAAATTGGTGGACTAGATTGAGATACATTAGTGAAAACATGAAGAAAATATGACCCAAGTTCTAGGAAACACCAATATAAAAAAAATGACAGAGGAAGAGGAACTGATAAAGTAGACTGAGAATGATCAATCAGAAAGTTAAGAATCCAAGAAATTAGAGAATATGTTTAACTGTATTGAATTCTATTGTAAGAAAATTATGACAAAGACAGGAATTAGTCAGGGTTCTGCCAGGACAGAGCTGGCCCCTCCAAATGGAGTAATTAAGGGGACAATGAAAGAAGGAGAAAGAGAGAGAGAGCTGTAGAAGAGAACTTAGAGCCTCCTGGCACAGGTTGAGGTCATGAGTAGAAAAATATAGTTGCAGTCAAACCATGACATGGCAGGAAGGAACCCGTCTGAATACTTTCCATACTTTGGCCTCATATAGCACCTTCCACTGACAAAACCCAACTGTAATACAAAGGAAAAACAGTCATTAATGTAGTTCATATAGGTCAGGTTCTCTGAGCAAGGAGCAGAGTGGAAAAAGGTGGAGGGTAGTCCCGGTTGGGTAAATAGAGAATATTCTGTGCAGGTTTTAACAGACCTTGTTCTACTTGGCAATTTGGTGATCAAGGATATATTGAGAGGAGCATGATGGAATGAGGGTAGAAGCTGGCTTGCAGTAGGCTGAGGGGCAAATAAGTGATGTGAAAATATGGATCTGCAGGCTTTCAAAATCCTTAACTTAGAAGGGAAAGAAAAATATAATGTTTTAGCTACACAGGAAGATACAGTGCTGAGGGAATTAGGATGGGAGAAATTTAATGATATATTAATATTTAGGCTGAATGAAAACAGTGAGTGGGGAGATGCACCTGATGAGGCAATGTCTAAGGGGACATGAGGGGATTGGGATCCAGAACTGAAGAAAAGAGAAACTTTTGGCATATGTCCCTCCTCCTGACCAAGTTCTGTATTTGAAATGGAAAATTATAAAAAACATGAGAGAAGAAAGGATGATGGAAAACTTGGCCAGGATGATGGTATCATGGATGGCTGTAGCTACTTTCCTGTATTAATAGTGCTTAACACCCAGTCTGGTATGGCCATTGTAGTCTCCAATGGCAACAAATGACTTGAACCTGGTCTACTGGCCAGCAGAGGTCTGCTTTTGCACAGGCATAATTTTCAGAATCCTATCCTTGAGAGATATCCCCAGGAAAAAGTCAATGATCTCAGACCCCTAGATGGGCAGAGAGATGTGACTACTCTAGTTCAGATATTGCTCAGTCATCTTTGATTTTCTCTATGCTTCTGTTCTCCCTCCTTCCTTCTCTCAAAATTTTCCTTTAGTTACTTATCTTAGTCATGGTTCAAAATGAGCCCCCTTTAGCCATCTCTAGGCTGGATAGTTGGAAGCCTAGGGTCCATTGTTCACTTGGCAAAAGCTCTGACCAAGAGAAGATCCCCCCAAGAGGGGGTATGAGTAGGGTAGGCATTCCAAACACCACCATTTGTTTTTCAAGCAGAATTTTTATTTCTGCTTCAATCCATCCATTTCACTCCATGAATAATGTTATTTTTATTTAAGAAATTTCACTAACACCTATACTAACAAATTTTGATTGAATTTGATATTGCATTTGCAGACTTGGTGCTTGCGGTATATAAATTTTAATTCACCTCAATTTTAGATAGTTGGCAGAATAGTCATACTCAGAAATATTCTGTGTAGTCAAAGCCATAAATGTGTAGGATTTTGTTACTGCAAAATAGCAATGTTGGGTTGTAGACAATAACAGCAATTTAAACAGCCTAGCAATTTAAACAGCACATATTTATAGTTGGCATCCCACACAGGGTCTGTTTCTGTCTCACTTAACTCTGGGATTAAGACTTGAACCTGCAGTAGATTTACTAAATTGCTTCCAGAGCTGCACTTTTAAACAAAAAATAAGCAGACTAGAAAGAAATATTTGCTCTTTAAAGAGGATCTTTGTTTTTGTCCAAATGTACATTTCTTTTTTTTTTTTTTTTGCTATTCAGTCCGTAACACATAATTTATTATGGAAAGACCAAATTTTAGAAATCTCCATGGAGAAGAAAAGAGCAATCATAAAAGTTGGTTCACGCTGTCCAGTGCCCTCAATATTTTTTGCCTCCCAGGCAAATGAATGTGTGGCAATCCATATCAATTATTATTACAGTTGCACCAAATGGTTTTCTTGCGTGTGGACACACAGAGACTCATGCACATATATTAGGATAATAAAAATCTTGCATTTATATACATTTTATAGTATTCCAAAATGTTTTTAAATATTTTATTTGATGCAGTAACCCGATAAGACAGAGCAGGATTAGGTTGAACCATATAAAATTGCCATTTTTGTTGGTCAAAAGTGGCTGAATATGTATTTAGCTATATACGTTCAGTTAATTTTCTCTATGGTTAAAAATGGTGCCTAGAAAACCTTTAAAGAGTTAGAATGGACATTGCTATAGACAAGTGCCTCAATGTTTTAATTCTTTCTCCATCAGCTATTATCTTATAGGAATGTAAATTATTCATAAAATTGACAAAAACACAACTTTCTGGGTTTTTGCTATTAACTGAAAGTAGAGAGGGCACACCCAATTTCTGTCTCGTTTCAATACTGATTGATTGGCAAAGGCTGCCTTAGGTCTGTGTTGAGAAAGATTTTGAGGGTGGCGGACGTGGGTTCCAGGGAGATTTTCTGTTAATGATCTCTGCTATATGCATGAAATAGGAGGCTGTGAAGCTTTCATTCCGATACTAATGGCATATTAGAAATAAGTGGGCGAGGTTAGAGTGTGGCAGGGTAGTAGAGACATACCTGTGGTGACTGGAAGACCAGGAGGGCAGAGTGGAGGCACTCACCCTCTGAAGCCCATCTTCATCTTTCTTGCCTGGATCAGATCTGCCCAGAGTCAGGAGGGACTTTCTGTTGTGGAGAAAAGGTAAGCAGAAGAAAATCAAAGAGAAAAAAGATAGGGGAAAATAGATTTGAACCCTCCCCTCCCCCTGGGTGTCCAAAAACTGTAGGACAACTAAAAAAATGCATAATATACACATAATGTGTATACTAGAAGGATAAGAAAGAGATAAAGGAACACAGACAATATTTAAAATAATAATGACTGAGAATCTTTCCCAAATTAATGTCAGACACCAAACCATCTAGGAAGAGTTCTAGGAAGCTCAGAGAGCATCAAGCAGGATAAGCAAGTATGCCTTGGTATATCATATTCAAACTACAGAAAAACCAGAGATAAAGGAAAAGAATCCTGAAAAAAGCCAGAGGGGGGAAAACAATTTACCTTTAGCAGAGCAAATATAAGAATTATTAATATATCCAACTTCTCAGAAATCACACAAGCAAGAAGAGAGTGGAGTGGAACATTTAAAGTATTGAGAGGAAAAACCACTAGTCTAGAATTTTATACCATGTGAAACTCTTCTTTAAATTGAGGACAAATAAAGACTTTCTCAGACCAAAAAAAAAAAAAATTGAGGAAATTTTTTTCCTGTAGTCCTACTTTGTAAGAAATGTTAAAAAAAAGTTATTTATAGAGATGGAAAATAATATATATCAGAAACTTGGATCTACATACGGAAAAGAAGAGCCTTGGAGAAGGAAAAAGAAAAACTTTTATCTTTCTTATTTTTAATTGATCTAACATATATGAGTTTGTTCAAAATAATAAAAATGTGTATTCAATTATATATATGTGTCTACATATACATACATGTTTATATAAAAGTAAAATGAATGATAGCAATGATGCAAGGGATAAGAGGGAGGAATTAGAAATATTTTGTTAATATAAGATATTTGTACTACCTGTGAAGTGGTATAGTGTTATTTAAAAGTGGACTTGCATTAGTTGTAAGTGTATTTGCAAACTCTAGGGAAACCATGAAAAAAAAGTTTAGAAATAAGTATAAGTATAATTGACATACTAAAAAAGGCCAGAATATGAAATCATTGACTACCAATAAAAAATGTAGTATTAAATATAATAGATTTTAATCCAAATACATCAATAATCACTTTAAATGTAAATGTTATAAATATACCAATTAAAGACATAGATTGTCATAGACAGAAACAGGATCCAACTATATGTTGTCCACAAGAAGCTCACTTTAAATATAAAGATACATATACATTAAAAGTAAAGGTGGGGCTGGGTTGGTGGCTTATGCCTGTAATCCCATAACTTTGTGAAACTGAAGAGGGAGGATTGCTTAAGGCCAGGAGTTTCAGACTAGCCTTGGCAACATTGCGGGACCCCATATCTACAAAAAAAAAATTAGCCAAATGTGGTCGCACATGCCTGTAGTCCTAGCTACTGGGAGGCTGCAGCAGGAGGATCACTTGAACTCAGAAGTTTGAGGCTGCAGTGAGCTATGATGTCACAAGTGCACTCCAACCTGGACTATAGAGCAAGACCCTGTCTCAAAAAACAAAAAACAAACAAATAAGAGAAGAAAAGGGATGTTGAAATATATTCCATACTAACATTAATCAAAAAAGTGGGAGTAGCTATATTAATTTCAGACAGAGCAGATTAGAGCAGAAAAGTTATCAGGGATAAAGAGAGGGATTAGATAACAATAAAGGGTCAACACTCCAAGAAGACATAATAATTCTTAATGGGCATGTGCCTAACAACAGAGTATCTAAATACATTAAGCAAAAGCTCATAGAAATGTAAGGAAAAATCAATAAAACTACTATTACAGTTGGAGATTTTAACACCCGTCTAATAGAAATGGAAAGATCTAGCAAGAAGAAGATCAGTAAAACCATAGTTTAACTCAATAGTATTATCAGTCAATTATATATAATTGACATCTATAGACTATTTCATGCTACTATAGAAGACTCTGTATTCTGCTCAAGTCCACATGGAAGCTTCACCAAGATAGATCACATTCTTTGCCATAAAACACATCTTAACAAACTAAGAAGAATGGAAGTAATGCAATGTCTGTTCTCAGGACATAATGGAATTAAAATAGAAATCAATAACAGAAAGATAGCAGAAAACTCCCCAAATACTTGAAGATTAAATGACACACTTCTAAATAATACAGGGGCCAAAGAAGAAATCTTAAAAGAAATTTTAAAATATTTTGAACCAAATGAAAATGAAAATATAGCTTATGAAATCTTGTGGGATGCTATAAGAACAGTGCTTACAGGGAAATTAGTAGCATTATATACAAAAGAAGAAACTTCTTTTCTACTATATGCATTTAATGCTATGTGTTGATAGTGGGGGAGGTTGTGCATTGTGGGAACAGAAGGTATATGGGAAATCTCTCTGTACTTTCAGTTCAATTATGTTGTGAAACTAAAACTACTCTAAAAACTAAATTGTATTAATAAAAATTAATGAAATAACACTTTATCCCTCTGGAGTAGGCTGAGATATAGACTGACAATATCAAGTGTTGATGAGAATAAAATCAATCCAAATTCTTCTACATTGCTGGTTGAAATGTAATTAGTATAAATGCTTTAGATAATAACTAGATACTATCTCTTAGTGTTCAAATATGCATACTTTATGACTCAGAAATTCCATCCATGGGTTATATCCAACAGAAAAACATACATATGAGTGCAGTAAATGTGCACAAGAATGTTGAGAGCAGCATTATTCATGATAGCCTCAGATGGGAAAGAACTCTAATATCTATTAACAGTAAAATGGGTAAATAAATGCTGTACATTTATGTGATGGAATGCTGGATGATAAAAAAATAAACAACATGGATAACTATAGCAATAATGTTGAGTGTCAGACACCAACATTTTTAAATGTATAATTCTATTTATTTAAATTAGTTTGAAACAAGTTAAAACTACGATATTTAGAGATAAGGCTTATGTGAAAAAACTACAAATAAAAAGAAATGATTACAATTTAAAAAACTGATAAAATAAAAATATTCTCAAATAAAGGTATGTTAAGATAATTTATTGACAGTAGACATAGTCTATAAGATATTTTTAAAGAAGTTTTTCAGGGTAAAGAGGAATACTATCAAAGGGAAACTTGTATATCAGGAATACAGAAAGAACAACGTAAGTGGTGAATATATCCGACTAAATCAAAAAGATTATTTTTTATCATTAAATTCTTTAAAATATGTATGGACTGTTTAAAGCAAAAACTACAACATTGTCTGCTGTAGTTTTCAATGACTGTAGATCTATTTCATTTCTTAAGTTAAAATGGAACACTAAAAATATTTAAAAAATCTAAAAGAATAAAGGAAAGGGAGAACAGAGAGAAAAAATGTGGGAACACATTAAAACTAAAAACAAATAATAAAATGGTAGAACTAAATCTAACCACATCAATAATTATATTAAATGTTCATGGTCTAAACATGCTACTTAAGGCAGAGATTGACAGAGCCCATAAAAAGCAAGACTATACTATATTTTGAAATATACTTTAAATATACAAACACAAACAGGCTGAAATTGGAAATTTCAATGGTTGGAAAAAAGATATTCAATGCAAGCAGTAAGCATAGAAAAGCTGAAGTGGCAACTTTAATGTCAGATAAAATAGATTTTAAGACAAATGGTATTGCCAGAGCTAAAGATAAACATTTCATAATTATTAAAATGCCAATTCATAGTTCTCTCCTCCTTTCCATGGAGAACCCTTCCACCTGCTTCTCCAATTATCCCCTCTCTCAATCTCTATCTCAGAACTTCACTTCTTTTTCTTTTGAATTCTTTTACTTTACTCTGCAAATAGATTGCTTCTCCATCTATTTAAAGAAAAACCTTGACTAGATGCTGGTTCAAGATGGCTGGCTAGATGCAGCTAGTACATGCCTCCTCCACAGAGAGGAACCAAAATAGGAAGTAGAGATTCAAGCTTTGAATAGTTCATTTAAGGGAGAACACTGAGATTCAAGAGAGAAGTGATGGGAAGCACTAAAAGCAAGCAAGGAGAGGGAAGCAAGGCAGCTTCCTTGGTCAGGAGCAACTGGGCCAGGAACAGCTCCTGGACATGGGGAAAGGATAAAAGAAACCTCCAGGGCTCCACATTCCTGCCACAGACTTTTACCATCTTAGCTACTTTTTGACCCTCACAGGCTCAAGACTAACATGGGGAGCTGGCTAGAGATTACACAGAGGCATTGCTCCACAGAGGAACTCACACAAAATCCTACAGGCATCTGAGCCTGAGCATCTGCAGCTTGGTGCCATTCTGAGAGCCAGGCCCCCAAGAGAATGCATCCTGCACTGGGGCTAATGCCACCACTGTTGCCACGGGGCCAAGAAGGGTGAGGGGAGGGAGGCCATTCCTATGCACTCCTAGAACAAATCCCACTACTGCTGCTGTGGGTTGCTGTGGGTCCAAGGCATGAGTAAACCACACTCCCCACAACTACCTGCCTATGCTGCTGTAGCTGAGAGGGTCCCCGTCTTCCCCAGTGGCAAGCCTGCAGCACAGCCTCTGTTGTCCACACCTCAGCATTCTGCTGCAGCCTGAGGACCACCCTGTCCCTGCCTATCACAGCCAGTGCCTGAATGCACTATTAGGGGGCCTAAAGGCGAGCCTACCAGACTAGTTCTTGCCTCCTAGTCCTCGAGAATTCCATCCAGAGACCTGGAAATTGTCCAGCCCAGTCTCCCACTGTTGGCACCTGAACACCCCTCCAAGGGTCTGAGATTGGGCCAACTCAATCTACCAATACCACCACAGCTGGAACCACATGCACATGCTACCAGTGGGCCAGGGGACTGGCCTGCCCATCCTCTCACAACCATTGCCAACACCAGCAGAAACCACTTGGGTTCCAGTGGGTTGCTCTACCACTATTACTGCCATCACCCACATCATACCAGATGCCTGTGTATATGTGTATATAATGTTTATCTTACACATTAAATTGTAATCCTCCCAGAAAGTAAGGGCCATAGCTTTTGTATCTCGTCTCTATTTCTCACTAGCATCGTACAGTGACATTAATGAATTTGTAATGCCTACTTTCTGAAAATATCTTTTATTAGACTATGACAAAGGTGGGAACAGGTTATCCCACTTTTCTGATCAGGCACTGCTGAGGATTGTTTAAAAGAGTGAAATGCATCTCGCACACATTAAAATGAAGAAATAATAAAGAATTATCCAGAAACATATCAATAGAACAAAAATACATCTCTGCTAAGAGACTCTGCTAAATACATCAGTATACTCTCGGGACATAGACTTATAAAAGCCTTTCAACTGAAACGCACACACACACACTCATGCACACATACATGCATACACACACACTACTTTTATCTTTGCAATAAAGAAAAGGAGAATCATAAATTGGAGACCCCTCACACTGTATTTAAAAGCAACCTACAATTAACTTTAAAATGAGTTACTTTATCCAAACTAACTGAAGGGTAAAAGCTTTGAAAAAACCCAGCTGTTCCAGTCAGTACTTTCATGCATTTAAGTAATGAGACATGCTTAGAGATGCTCTATTTCCTGCCCTACACCAAGAAAGCATGCGTACGCTGCTACCTGACACCCCATCCCTAGCACATTTGGTAAGTATGAATTCCGGTTGAGGATCTGTTAGTCACTTAGAATATTTTTCTAAATTTTTTGTTGTTATTCATTGGCTGATGGCCTCCAATTATAAACTCCTGAAGAAACCCTATAGAAGAATAATTTTTTCCTAATGCTGATTTACAGTAGCTAACTGTGGAGAAGTTTCTTCCCTTTTGTTCATTGATTTTTAACTCCTCCGGGTGGCAGTGGAAAAGCTGAAACTACTGGATTTGTCTCAAAACAGAGGGTATTTGTATAGTTTCATGGTACACAGTACATCAGACACTTGAAATTCCAAAGTGTTGTTATAATTTAAAAATAACACATCACTGAAATTTAGTCTTAATGTAGTACATTCCAGTCCTCCACAAACATTTATGAGCTCCATTTTTTTCTGCTTATTAAACAGCAGTCTTCCTGGCACATATATAGTACTGTGCATCCCAGCCAAAGAAACCACTGTCAGATGAAATTAGTTAAATTTAATGCATATTTCTTGCAACGTTACAAATAAATTTAATATACAACTTTTATCAATAAGATTATTTGATGTCAGCATGTGAAAGTTTGATTATATTGAATTTTTGAGTCTTATTAATTCAATTAGAGGTAGATATGTTGAGGTATTGTGTATTTTCATTGCAATTAGATCTAGTGATATGATACACAGAGGCTATTCTGCAGCTGTGGAAAGGATTACCAATAGTTTTGCCCTGCCAACAGTTACCACTCTGAAAGAGCATGAAATACTACAGTTCATTGCTCTGTGTGAACACAATCATGTTATACTGAGCTGCCTTGTAAAGAACTGTGATCTTTGAACTTTGGGAGTTGCTTAGGCTTTGCAGAAATCAAAGAGCAGTTAAGTGGGAAAGTTTTAAAATCAGCATTTCAAAATAATTTTACTAAAATAATTACATTGGAAGAAATAAGGGAGAGGGCACCCTTCTTGTTCAATTTTCAGTCTTCTGAGACTCAAAAATGAGAATATTAAATTAAGAACTTCCTTTTTTATCAAACTATAAGAATCTATTTTGGAGTTATTAACAGAGCCCTTGCTGAAACTTTCTATTTTCCCAACTCTTCTCATTCACATAGAAAGTATGAGAAAAAAACAAGTAAATATGGTTAATGCTTGAGGATTTGCTGTCAAGCAGCTTCTGTGAAATAGAACTGAGAACCCTTGCCCCTATAGTCATGACTCCTAGGAATCTACCTCATCTCCGGAAAACACACTCTTTATATTCTGTGGGATTTCAAGCTCACAGTTACCAGACAAGGTTCCGACGTGGCAGCGAGAAAAGACTACCTCACTCGGAGCGCTCATAGACCACAAGTATGGCAGAAATTTGTAAGTTAAATTGATCTCAATTTGTTCATAAAGAAATGAGATCTGCTCATGTATTCAATCAAGCAGTATGGATCTATTTCATCCCCCACTTCACCCCACACGCTTTCATATTCCTCCTTTTTCTATTCATTTATTTCACATAAGCCCCACTGTTGTTTTTGTCTTTGAAATCATTTTCATGATGAACCATTGAAAAAAGGATGTTGGAGTGGGAAGGGACTGGAAAGATCCAATTTCCCATTTTACAGCTGAAGGCATGAGGGACTGAGACATGAAGTAACTTACCAGTTATTGCTAGAGAGTGGCAGGGCCCAGAATTAGCTATCTGAGTCCTCAGATTGCAATGTAATGCTCTTTTTGTCATACCCCACTTACTCTCAAGACACATGACCTTTCCTTTTTTAAATTTGAGCTAGTTCTTTACATAGGCAGCCCTTGCAATGGAATAATTTAAAAGCATCAGTAATTCTGCTTGAAGCAACATTTCTTCACTGCTGGCCAGGATGCAGGGAATTTCCATCATTAAATTATCAAAAGAGAAGATCTACTGTTTCTTATGAATGGACACTGGGTTTGACACAAAGATTTGCCCTATTTAAAACTCCTACAATGATTTTGGCAAATGGATATTCTATCCCTTGATCCTAACCCTTTGGCATTCCTTAATCCCTCATCTCATCAGATACAAGGAAAATTGCAGTCATGCTTTCTGAGGATACTGGTTGCCAAACCGGAAGAATGTACAAGGGAAATTCTTATACTATATTTCCTAAGTATGTAGATTGCACAATGGTTTAAACAAAGAGATATTTATGGGTTACTATATTAATGGTTTAGAAGTAATAGGAAGGAAGGATGAAAAGACTGACAGGAAAGAAGGAAGATGATACAAAGAGGAAGAAAGAGAGAGTGAGAAGCCAAGCCCCAGAAAGTCTAATTGGCATAAGTTGTTATAGGCTTGAGTTTTTCCTAACCTAGATATAACCATGATGACAAGTTTTATGGGCAGACAGAGCCACATAAAATTTGTTCAAACTAATAAACATCTCAGAATTAGAACAGAATTTCACTAGATTATCAGATAAGGCTCTCTGCTGAATCCATATGAAGAATAAATGAACTGGAATAAGGATTTTGCTAAGATGAGAATAACTATGTAGAGTGACTAGGGAGCTCATCAGATTTAACCATTGCTAGAAAGTACCCATATCTGGTCCTTGAATGTGTTCTGGTCATAAATGGGTTTATGATTCCTCATTACTCCACCTCTTTAGGACAGGTATAATAATGAGCATATATTCCTGTTGGAGAAATGCTTGCGTAGGATGAACTAATAGTAGAAATGGATTTTGTCAATGGAGATACTTTGACTGACTTCTTTCCCCTTAAACTACAGTGGGATAGACTCTGCTCATTTTCTTCTCAGACTATCCATTTTTAAAAATACTTTTCATGATTAATCAACTTTCCTTCAGTATGATACATTTTTGCTTGAGATAATTTAATATAGCTCTTCTCAAACTTTAATATGCACTGGAATCGCCTGGGATCTTGTAAAAAACAAAAAAGACTATGATACAGTCTTTCTAGGATAGAGCCCAAGATACTTCATTTCTAGCAAGGTAACAGTCATTGTCAGTATAGCTGGTCCACAAACTACACTTTGAGTATCAATAAGTTAATAAATTTAATCAGTGTATCCTCACCTCTTCTATGCCTGGGAGCCAATCTGTCCCTTTAGAGTATGTATAAATCTTACTTTCTTTTGGGCCAAAATATGAGGCTGACATTCTTTCCCACAAGAATTAATAATTTTCCCCTGACACTCATCGCCATCAATGGCAAGGACTAATGATAGTACAAAGAAAGAAGTCATCTGCTATGGCTGGAGATAGGCTCAATATCTGGGATGGATTTGGATTTGGACATGTCTATTGTGGATAACAAAAATTTGGTAAAAAAATGTAGAATTAATAATTCTTAGATTACATCACTGCTCACATGAGGAACACACCTCCTGCATTTAGAGAGTTAAAGAAATAGAACATGCACAAAGAGATCATTCTAACAAGGTAAAGTTCAGTAGAGATACAAACAAATTTCTTGAGCTGCATTGTCTTTGTTTCTGTTAAGATTGCATGCCACTTGGTAGGTTTAAAACTATACTGAAATTGACAAATCTGACTTTAGAAGGACAGAAAAATAAAGTTAAAGAAAATCAAATCCTCTCCTCCTGCCATTGTCCTTTATTCCGTTGTACTCTCTAGTAATTTTTGCTCAGCCTGAGTACTCAAAAGAAGCTGAAATCCATGGGCCAAAGCAACTCTCTGGTAAAATACATCTGTGGCTTATTGTAAATAGGGCAGAAATGTTTCCTAGGGATTCAATCAGTGCCATTTTATGACACAGCAAGTGTCTTATCAAAAATCTGGACCCATGGATATAAGAAAAAGTTTGCCAAATAAGTGATACATACAATGGCTAAAATCCATATAAGACCTAGTAAGTATATTGTATTTGTGAATTGGGTGATCAAGCAGCTAACAAATGTTTATTGAAAGCATACCTGTGGGTCTATACCTAGTACTATTCTAGGATCTAGGGCTACAATAGTGCATCTATTCAAGGGGTTGTCTAGTAAGATAGGTAGCTTTGACATCTAGATATGAAGAGAATTCAGATGTCCAGAATTGATGATATTAAGGGTGATGAAGGAGGAGGAGGAAGCCAGGTTCTCCAGTGTTGCTCTTGATAACTAGGTGAATGATGATGGTGTTTCCTGGGCAGAGCACACCAAAGGTAAAGCGCACCGTGCGTAGTGGGGGTGGAATTCATTCAGATTTGGAGATGTGAAGTAGAAAACATGCAGGTTTAGCAGGCAGTTGCATATATGGGTCTGGAGCTCAAATGAGAGGACCAGTTTGAAGATACAGATTTGGAGATTATAAATCTATTGTTGTAACTGGAGTCATGAGAGCAGAAGCTATCTCCTATGGAGAATGTGAGGTTGAGGACTAAAGAGGATTGAAGACTGAAATCTGCGGAATACCTACATGAATGGGACACTCATAGAAAAATGCACATTTGATGTCTATGGTGAAAATTTGTACCTGTTGAATTACAAAATGGGAACCATGTTATATAGTCATACTACCTGCTCCCTCATACTTTGATTCTTTTAAAATTAATATGCTATTAAATTAGCATCAAATGACTCCATTCCTGTTAAGTATGTATATATATCTGTATCATTAGAAATAGCAAAATCAGTTGTAAGTGCCAGACACTGTGGGTCTGATTTGTCTCCCACCTCTGGTTGGTGTCATGTGGGGGCTGCTATCTTGTTGGCCTTCATAATATCTCTGCAGCAGGTGTCAAAGTGGCAGTCAGAGAAGCTGGATATGAGCATCCACATAACTGACATTCTTCACTAAAGCACATGGATTTATTTTCTCTTCTTGCATTCCCACTGATGCTTCTGTGTCTTCAAAAATGTAACAAAAATATTTCAAGGACATATAGCATTTTAAGATGTTACCAGCCCATATTTTTGACCGATGATAGCAGCTGAAGTTAAAAGTAATGAGTATACCTATGAGTTAAAAGCAATTATGCTGTTTTTAGAAAGTGTTAATGACTGGTATTAACTAAGCTAGTTTACGTGAGTACTTTAGAACTTTATTCCAAATGAGAAGAAGATAATGGAGAATAGAATAGAAGAGAACTAAAAACAAATTAAAAGAGATAAGAGGAAGTAACAGTGAACTATATCAACTATCAACTACTATTTATTTATACCCTAAAGGTTAAAAATTATTTTTCATATATTTTAAACTACTTTAACTGTAATGTTTGCCCCACAGAGTTAATGCAGTATTAGAGGGCAGGTCTCTGCCATTGTCATGGAAGCATGCCAAAAAACCAGGATATTGTTTTAATATAAGAAAGACATATCAACTTGTTTTACTTTCACAGTTTGGAAGGGAAAAAAAAACCACTGTAGCCTCTTACTTGCTTTCACATATTGAGAATCAGTGCCATGCACAGAATTATAGTCACATCAATCTCTGGTGATCTTAGGACAATGAGAGCAATATGCACTCTCCTGAATTAGAAGCAAAAGTGAATAGTGTCCACTGAATATCTCCAAGCTCTATATTTAACCTAAAAAATGAGGTGCAAATTAATTCTGCATCCAAAGGGGAAAGGATCATAGTCAATCCACAAAAATTCTGTGACTGGAATGCTCTGCTCTTCACCATCTTTGAATAGCCAGTTTGAACGTTATATGGGCCATTTTTACCTGTCTTTAGTTTTGTCCATGATATGACAGTTTGCTGTGTCTATGTACCTTGAGCAAAGAGCAAAGGACTCAAAGAAGAGAGAAACACTTGCTTCCAAATCTCCTGTTTTAAAATGTGGGGGTGACAACAGACACAATTGCATCAAAACCTGTCATAGGACCCATGTGGACAATGGCATAAGGAACAATGCTCTGTGTTCTTTATGACATAGCCAGTGTGACACTTCTCACTGTCATGCTTTTTAAGAAGGTAGAATGCATTTTCAATTTATATCTCAGTGTACATAGTACTACAAGCTTTTATCTTAAAGTAATCTTTTAATTTCATAGTATTTATAGTTACCAAAAAATTATTTTAAAAATTACTTAATAGTTCGTTAGTGCAAGTGGGTCATTAATTACTGTTTTCAAACAGATTGAAAATTGAATTAGTGCCTTGAAATCATAATTTTCTGCAGAAATATATCAACCTTATTTAAGATGGTTTAAATATGCATACTTTATTTTAATACTGTGAAAGAGAAGTCTTGGACCTAAATAATTAGTGGTGACATCTTTAGCTCTGACTTTGAGGCAGTTTCTCAGGGTAGTTTCATTACTTTTGGAAATTGGGTAGATTATTTTCTGCTGTTACACTGTTACAAGCTCTTTGGCTGAGATCAACTTACTCTTCTCGGTTTTGCTGCATTGACCAGAGCTCCTTGATTAGGTAGCAGCTGTTCTCCTGCAAACTGGTGTGATCAGCATTCAGGGTGCCAAGCCATCCATGTTTTGGGGGAGGTATAATTTGGCCTTTTTAACAACATTTTTTACATTTGGTGTGTTATCCACGTAAAGGGAAAATCTTCTCCTCTCTAGAATTCTATGAGAATGGGGCATATTTAACATTATTTTCCAAAACTTCTATGTGAACAAACTTATCAATAAAGCAGACATTCTCTGTCATCCAGATTTTGAACTACTTTTCCATTATTCTATAATTCTGCTCCATTTTGCATAGTACAATTTGAAGTATTTTATACATGTTTGAAAGATATAGAATTTGTTTACCTAATCAGCTAAGAAAAAAAAATACTTTAGGGATTTCTGGACCTTATGACCTAAAACATAGATCTGCTTTTTATTTTTTAAAATTATAATCACTTTTAGTGACATTATTCAGTGACCTTTTTTTTCTGTTTTAGTGGTAAATACACATTCTGTAAACCCAATGTGCACATGGCAGCAAATAGCATCTCACATTTAGGGAGATTATAAATTTGTCTTTATGTCCTCTATTTGAAAGAGAAAGGGACAAATAGTTTTGTCATTTAATAAAAGACAAACATTGAAATGTAGATGTTTATAGTCTAGGGGAAATCATAAAAGAAAACCTGGGATTCATAGTCTTTGTGATTTTATCTTGCCTTTCTGGACATGGCAAATATTACCCACCTTCTGATCCATCATGGTGCCCTAAAAAGGAAAAAGTGAGTGGTCCTCTTCTCATCTCCTTGTTACTTAAATATATTTTGCTTCCATGTTAATATGCTCTCTGCATGCTCCAGAGTATAATTATATTTTTAAAGGGATTTTGCCAATGTTGGGCAGCTAATCTATAAAGAACAATATATCAAATGTGTATAAGCATCTTATTTTTACTACCTATACCAGTGGGTAATTTAATTTCAGGAAACACTAACCAAATATGAAGCACTATAATGCAAAGTACATTCTGCATTGTACATCAATTTGTACACATGTACCCAACCAAATCTTTGCTGCTTACCAGATATTTTTAATCATATTACCAGCATTTATAACTATCTGAAATTATCTCATGTACTTGTTAGTTTATTATTTGTTTCCCATCATGAATATGTAAACTCCAGAGAGCAGGGATGGTCTTGTCCACTGCTATATCCCCAGGGACTGCATCCTAGCACTTGATACAGACGTGATATCTAGTAAATACCAGTTGAATGGATAAATAAATGTGTGAATGAATGAGTGCTACTCTTCAGGATCTCAGCTAGAAGACTTATATCTTCCTTTCAAACATTTCATTGTACAGTTGGGAAAATGGAGTCTGAAGAAAGCAATCTAAGTTTGCAGTAAAACTATTTGGGATATTAATGACATGTACAGCTGGGAATAAAATATTATCTCTGTTTTCAGATGTAATTTAGTTATGAACAGTAGTGATTTTTGATTTGGAGATGGTAGAAATTCCTTCTCGCCTACACTGTTGGGCCAACTAGAAATTCTAATTAGGATACATTATAGTAATTAGAAATTATTGTGCATGAATATATGTATATGAAGAAATCATGGATAAAAATAAAAATTTAAATGTACAGCCTAATAACAACTATGTAAAATATACTTATGTCAATTGATAGGAGCCAATGGGTGTAAATAATTCTAATTTGACATATGTTTGATATTTTCTATAAAATTAAAGTTAATAAAAAATGATTCTTACTTTCACTCTTAGGAAATTCTGACACTGGAGTTATAAAAATTAATTATCTCTTCTGTCTTCTCTTCCTCCCTGGTTTGGTGACATTCTGAAAATCAGTCTATATGAGTTTTGCATTCTTTCTAGCAATGTTCTACCTTCTTTTCAGAGAAAGAATGTTAACTTCTGGGATTGTTTTAAATATTGCTCAGAATTATTTGTCATTTTCCCAGAGATTTTGTATTATAATATAAACTTCTATGTATAAATTTGCTCCTACTGTCTTCTAATAAATCAGTCCCAGGTGTCTTTGAAATTCCTAGACTGTTATATTCCCACACTTCTTATGCAGATGCCCCCAACCCTAAAAATATGTTGTTTTCATACATTAATGTATCATTAAAAACAATGTATGTATTTATAAATAGTTTACAGTCACTACTGACAGGTAAGCTAGAAGGAAAAGACTCCTCAGTCTTTTAGGTCCTCCACTAAATCTTTCTACAATGTAATGACAAAACAACCTTAAAATGAAAACTGAAAGCGGTATTCTATTCAGAGTTTTCTCCCAGACTTTCAAGAGCTAAAATTACTTTACTTTGAATCTTTATCCCATTAGCAGACCTTTTAAATATATTCCAAAGTGTTTGGAAACCTAGTAAAATATTATGGTGCCCAGGTTAAAATAAGAAATACACAGGAAAAATATCAGTTCTACACCATCTTATTTCATTTTCGCTTTTCATTATTTCAGAAAATAAATCTGTAAAGGGTCCAGTGCTGATAGGACAAAGTCCAAATTCTTCCACATACATCCCAGGCTGGCTGCTTTTCCAAATGTCCCTGCTCTGTGTGTTTCCCTCTGATCTTAAATGCTCCTGTCCTGGGCATCACAAGCCTTAACCCAGGATGCCTCATGGTCTTTCAGCTTTCCCTGCCACTGCTCAGGCTGTGTTCTCTGCTTAAAATCCTCTTCTGTCTAAAATACTCCTACTTATCTTTCAATATACAATTAAAATATCACTTAAATGTGCAAAGTTGGAACAATGTTAATTTTTCCCTGGCATTTCATATCCTTCAAATGTTTTTTATTGTTTTCCAAAATAGGGCTATTTAAATTGTATGGGAGAATCTCTGCATTTACCATGCTTTTCTTATTTAGCAAAATAATACAAATAATAAATCATTTGATTCATATTGGTAATGCATGCTTTCATGTGTCCAATACTCACTGAATAATTATTGACATGAGATTCTCCTGTGTGCCAGATATTGTTCTAGACCCTGGAGAAGCAGAAGCAGGTCTCAGTTTCTGGCTTTAATAGATTTATTAAGTTTACTGTCCGGGTAGACATACATTTTATGAATTACTACACAATGTGATTAGAGATAAGTACAAAATACTATGTGGTAAGAAAGAAATGAATAAGTATTCTATGGGAGACAAAGGTAAATTTATTAAATATGGTATCATGGAGGTGATATTTTAATTGGATATTGGCTCTACACTCTTGGATTCCAAACCTGATTCTTCTCTTCCTATCTATTTGGGATCCTTGATTATTCAGTTTATTGGATTTCAACTTTTCACTGAACTGTGCTTTCTCTTTGCCTCTGACACTTCTTGAAGTCTTTTCCATTTCTGACATAAGGAATCCGAGGAATAGCTTAGCCCCAACCAGTCTCCTAGCCAAGGGAGTGGGATTCAGATAAGTGAAAAGACAGAGGTGAAATACAGAACTGTAATATAATAAAACAAGTGCTATACTGTTCATGTATAATGTGGTGCACATTCATCAATGGTGATGTAATCAGCACTGTAAAGCGTGACCTCCATCAACTTCCTGCCCTATAGCTACATATCTATATCTGTACTCTGTTATTCTTCCATTCATCCTACAAATATTTATTATGCAACCACCCATGTGCCACCCACACTCACTGCTTTTCCTCCATCTCACAGATGTCTATTCTGCTGTTTCATGCTGCCACCCAGGCTTTGGAGAAACAGTATAAAGCAGTAATTAAGAATATGGAGTTGGTCTGTTCAGGTACTCTATTTCTTCCTGGTTGAGCCTGGGAAGACAGGAACACTAATACACTGCTGGTGGGACTGCAAACTAGTGCAACCCCTGTGGAAAGCATTATGGAGGTATCTTAAACAGATTCAAGTAGACCTGCCATTTGACCCAGCAATCCCATTACTGGGCATATACCCAAAGGAAAAAAGGTCATTCTGTAACAAAGGCACATGTACCCAAATGTTTATAGCAGCACAATTCACAATAGCAAAGATGTGGAAACAACCCAAATGCCCATCAATACATGATTGGATTAGTAAACTGTGGTATATGTATACCATGGAATATTACTCAGCTATAAGGAATGATGAAGATACGACATCTCTGTGGTTCTCCTGGAGAGAGTTGGAACCCATTATATTAAGTGAAGTATCCCAAGAATGGAAAAACAAGCATCACATGTACTCACCAGAAAATTGGTTTCCCTGATCATCACCTAAATACAGATCTGGGAACGACACCAATTGGACATCAGACTGAGGTGGGGGGTGGGGGAGGGGATGGGGGTATGCCTACACAATGAGTGCATTGCGCACTGTTTGGGGAGTGGTAACACTTGAAGGTGCTGACTCGGGAAAGGGGGGGTGGGGAAAAATATGAAACTATTGTTTTTAACTTGCACTGTTCACTTAATAATTTATCATGAATAAAAAAAAAAAAAAAAAAAGAATATGGAGTTAAGCTTCCTGGGTTCAAATCTTGACTCACACTTCTTTACATCTTAGATTCTTCATCCATAAAATGGGAATAAGCACTACACCTACCTTCTAGGAGTGTTCACGTTAATGCAAATAATGTGTTGAAGCCCTAGCCAATACCTGGAGCAGTTAGGTAAATACTTAGTGGGCATAACTATTATTATCATTAATGATTCCATATTTTCATCTACTCTGAGACTAGTTTTTCATTTTGCCATATTTCCAATCCTTTATATGCTCATGTCTCATGTCTCTTTAAAAGTTCTCAATTCTGTATATCTCTCTAGTTACTCTTTGATTATTCTCCTTTCTTTTATAAGTATGGATGCCCACTATTTTTATTTCCTTACATCCAATTCACTTCTCAGCCCTTTCCAAAAGTGCTGCTGCCCCTGACTAATAATCCTATTGATTTCCAACTCTAAAGGTCATTTGGTCATCATTTATTTGAATTACTACAGAATTCCTGAGACTTTTTCTTCCTTTGGCTTTGGCACACTGCTCTTTCTGCTTCTTCTTTTACATCTTCAAGCATTTCTTCTCAGTCGTCTTTGCAGATCCCTCCCATTCACATACAATTGGTTGTAGTGTTCTGTCCATTCTAAGTTCTTAATGTGCCTTTTAGCTTTCTCTTCTATTCTTTTCACATCACAGTTGCCTTTAGCCCAGATCCTCCTCGTTATAACTTATTTGAATCATTGTGATAGTTTCCAAGTTGGTCATATGGCTTGGTTTCCTGCCTCCACTCCATATTTCCTCTACAATAGTGATCTTTCCAAAATACAAATGCAAAACACTGTATTTCCCAGGCCACAGCAGAGTGGACATAATAACAGGGTACAATATCAATGTCAAAATACTATTTCTCCTTCCCACAACTCATAACCCTACACTCATCATGAAGAAAATATCAGACAAATTCAAAGAGAGGGGAATTCTACAATATACCCTGCCAGTGCTCCTCAAAACCATCAAAGCCATCAAAAACAAAGAAAGTGTGAGAAAATGACAAAGCCAAAGGAAGCCTAAGGAGATATGACAACTAATTGTCACGTGGTATCCTGGATGGGCTCCTGGAGTAGAAAAATGACATTAGTTAAATACTAAGGAGACATAAATAAACCATGAACTTTGGTTAATAATCGTATATCAATATTGATTCACTAATTGTAATATACACACCATACTATCATAGGATATTAATAATAGGGGAAACTATGCAGGGAATGGGCATGTGGAAACGCTGTCCTATCTGCTGAATTTTTCTATAAATCTAAAACTGTCCTAAAAAGTAAAATCCATTAATAAAAATAGCATTTCTCTCTCTCTTTTCTTTTAAACCCACTCCCCTTACCATCTGTGGAGGAAGCTCTAGATCTCTCAAATTCTCCAAATATGAGAGCCTAGGTGCCTGGAGATATTTCATGTGTGCTCTGAAATAGCCTTGTCCACTATCTTTCTTCTCTACTATCTTTCTTCTCTCTTGCTCTGCCTTTCCAAGAAAAAAAGAGAATAATGAGTTCTGCTGAAAGATCTGGAGTCCTCACTAGGGCACAGATGCCAATGCTGGTGTCCAGTGTTTAAGGTGCCAATGTCCTTGCAAAGCAGCCAGTGCCTTGCTTCCTGCCAAATCTACTAACTCCACAGCTGCTGATTTGATGATACCATCTTGGGATCTGAGATTCTCTTGGGGATCTTGTGAAATAGTCCTTTAGAGTTATGTGCTTGTTATTGCAGTTTTTTCTTATCAGGGTTCAAGGGTGAAGAAGGACAATCGGGAGGGGGACACTGCAATGCTCAGCTTAGAACCACTGCTCTTCTGTCACTGACTCCAGGAGCTCTCAGAACTCTTACTTCTCATAGATTGACTATTTCCCAAGAAGTTTCTTGACTACTCATGCAGATTACTGAGGGTCTGGGCCACTAGCCCTCAAAACCTGTCTAGACATGTCTGATTCTTGGAGATACAACAGCGCAGGCTCACATTACACAAATATGATCATGCTGTTGTGCTGTTTAAAATTCTTTACTGACTCCTCACTTAGCATGGCCTTACAAGGCACTCTCACAGTCTGCATCAGTATGTCTCTCCAGTCTCCTCCCTCCACAAACTCTCCTCAGACTCTCTCATCCAGACACGTTGAATTATTGTAAGCACCCACATTTCTTGATTCACAGGGCTTCTTGGGTCTCCATATCTTACCCAGGATGCCCAGATTGGGTAAGCCACCCTGCCCTTACTACCACCCCAAAGTATCATAATACCTTTGTGTATTTTCACCACTGCACTACTCCACTGTATTAGTTATCTACTGATGTTTAACAAATTATCCCAAAACTTAGTGGCTTAAAAAACTGAACACTTATTGTATCACAGTTTCTGTGGGTCACAAATCAGGGCACAGCTTACCTGGGTCCTCCTTCCCAGGGTCTCTTTGAAGGCTACAATCAAAGGTGTTGGTTGGAGCAATGGTTTCATATGAAGGCTCACCTGGGAGGATCCAATTCAAATCTTGCTGACATTGTTGTTAGTAGGATTCAGCTCTACACAGGCTGATGGGCTGAGGGCCTCAGTTCCTTGCTAGCTATTGACCACAGGCCTCCCTCAGTTCCTTATTATGTGGGCCTCTTCATGGAGTACCTCACAACGTGGTAACCGGTCTCCATCAGAGCAAGCAAGGGAGAAGTAGAGGATGAGCAAGAGAGAAACCAAGAATCTGTTTACCAGCTAAGTTTGGAGAAGGCATCCCATCACTTTTGCTGTATTTTATTTGAGGCAAGTTACTAGGCTGAGCCCACATTCAAGTGAAAGGGATGATAAAAGGACATGAATACAAGGAGAAAGCGATCGCTGGGGTGTGTTGTGGTTGCCCTGTGGAGGGCAATAAGCACGGGGCACATAATTGGTTTGGATATTGAGACTGATGACACCACACACACACACACACACACACACACCCCAAAATGGTATAAAAAGATTTATTACTTCCATAATGGAACTTTCTGAGAAAAGCAGGGCAGGCACAAAAGCTAGCCTGGAATGTCTTGAATGAAAAGAGAAGCCAGTGGCTTTGGTTTCTATTGTGGTGAGAAGGTGGGACTGTGGTGAAAGTTCCCATGGGAACAGGATTTGCATGGTTTGAGCTTCTTCACCAGAACCAAGGGATGGAGCCCCAAAGCTCCACTACCATCTGGCTCTGATGTGGCGCTAAAGGGAAAGGGGGAGGGGAGGGCATGAAAGCTATCAGGGGCTAAGCATCAGTAATGAAATTGGAGTCAGACTCCTTATTACAGAGGGCTATTTTAGAGGCTGTCTAACATATCCATTGTAATATAATTATTTATTTACTTTTTTGTCTTTATAGGATGAAGAATGTAATTTATCTTTATGTTCTTGGCACCGAGTGCAGCATTTGGTATATCATTGTCACCCAGTAAATGTTGGTTGAATGAATAACTGAATGATGGAATAGACTGTGCCTTCTCTTTTGATGATTATTTATCTACTTTTGGATATCCATTGCTCTTTCAAGATTCAGCTCCATCATTATCTCCTCTATGATGGCTTTTTTGATCCATTAACCCCCCTCTCTGGTAGAACTGACCATCCCTGTCTTTGCTCAACTACACTGGGTACAGACTTCTATCGTAGAGCAGACATAACTCAGTGGCACTTATGTCTATACAGGATTGTCTCCTTTACTAGTCTGAAAGTTCTTGAAGCATAAGAACTAGTCTTGTTGTATTTGTACCCTCAGTATCTAATGTGATATCACACACAGTAGATATTTAGTTACTGTTATGTGAATGATTCCATTAATTTTACATGGAGAAGGGAGTAAAGTAAGCTAAGTGTAGGAGGAAATATTTAATCTGGATCTTGAAGAACAAGTAAAATTTGACAGGACAGGGTGTGGGGGTGGGGAGGCTTTGGAGAGTGAATGACATAGACACAATAAGTAGCAGAACTTAAGACAAAGAATTACTAAAATTTATGATGTATTCAAGTAATAATAAGACCCAGTGGGTTGGAGACGAGGCCAAAAGAGTAGGCTCACAACCAAGTTGTGAAACTTTGTTGGCTTTGTTAGGTTGGGTGGACATTCTCTTTAAGTTAATGGGGAGCAGTTGAAGATTAAAAAAAAAATCTTAGGTGCAGTTCTTAATTGAAGTAAAACTGTTTTAGGAAAATAACTCTGAGGGCAGGATGGGATGGATGGATTTGAGTAGGGAGTGACCTGGAATCAGTCAGGGATGAGGAATGGGAAGTTCCACTGGGACAGCGTGAACTCTAACTGGAGGAAATCAGAGGATAGATGGAGGGTGAGCATCAGCATTCTGAAAGCTGATGAGAGGAATCCCAGAGCGCTGAGAATTGGGGGTTGGGAGACACAGAAGATGCCATCGAAAAGACTGTGAGGATGTGTAGACAATACAGATAAAGACAGTGGATGCATCATCCAGTAAAAAAAAGATTAGCTCTAATTGTCTTGATAATTGATCAGTTAGTATCCCCAGTTAGGACTTTATTCCACTTTTTGTTTTAGGCACTTACATTTTAGCATAAGACTATCGAAAGTTAAAAAAGAGGGAGAGAGAGAGAAAGAGAGAGAGAAAGAAAACCTATCATGAATAAAATATCAAAATGGATACAGAAAATAGTTTTGCCTGTCTCCCTAGGACTAACTCTATAGGAGCATATTATCTCCCCATTACTAGATTTTTATTCTAAAAGGATCATCACAATTTTTTAATGTCAAGTCTCAAAACTGTTTTCTAACCTGGACTAGCATAACTTAAATTTTATGTTCAAAGAAAAATGTTGCAGTTGTCACAGTTTTGATTATTATCATGGTAACTTAGAGAAAGAGAAATAGACATGTTTGAAGATCTTTGGTCTTCCTACTTTAAGTTGGAGTCTGAGGTGTTCTGGTTCGAATCCATACTCCTATGCACAGTAACAGTCACCATTAGCTGGTGGGCTAGAAAACAGGCCACAGGCAAAAAGATGCCATTAGCTCCATTTCAAGGTTTCCATAGTCCTTCTATAGAGTAGCTTAAGAATTTTGCATGGAATTTGTTTTCCAAGGATTTCTAGAATATTACAGCTAGTAGTAATCTCAGATACCACCAAATATTTTAATAGGATTTTCTTTTTAATGCCAAAATTTTTCCCAGATCTCTAAAATAGCAGTAGTAATTTTAGTATTGGATGGTTAATGGAAATGCAAAGTAACAAAATGCTATTCTGAGCTCAGTATACCTTTTACATGAATTTATATTTTACTCACAGTAATAGCATCTGCACATATTTGAAGATGAACTTCCTTACTTTACAGATAAGGAAATAAATTATTGGGAACAAGTCATTTACATGAGTTACTCAAGGTTACGTAGAGTTTTAAGGGCAGAGTAGAACCTAGAACTCCTGGCTTTCAGATCCATTAATACAATCCCCAAATAGCCAAAAAGCATGAATACTTACTAACACAAAGGCAAAACTACATTATAATGCTTGTGCTAAATGGTGTGATGGTACTACTCTTCAGAAGGCAGTCTCAAACTTTAGATTTTCTAGCATATTATTTGACATATCACATTGGTCCCTAATTGCTAGTGGAATTAAAAAATCTTTTTTTCCTGATTTTCATTATTTGAAACAAACAATACTTAGGATTCGGAATCTATGTGTAATAGATTCTACCTGCTTATCTACATGGCCAAGCACTTGGTACCTTGGTTCAGTTTCTTTTGCGTTAGTTTTTCTTCTTTGACAATAGGACAGATGGGATAAGGAAAATAAAAGCCAGCAAGGCTTGGCATTCAGGAAGAGGAACCGAGAAGGGTCAGAAGGGCAAACATTTAAGATGCTGAACCTGTGCGTGGATGGCTGTGTTCCACACATAGGCTGAAGGAGTGTATTTGAAGAGACATAATAATTAGGCTCAAAAATTTACCCTCAGTGTGCCCTGCAAAGAAAAAGCTTGAGTTGAACTTTGGAGCAATTCCTTTAAATGGTTTTTCAATTTCTGTAGAATAGTGCTGCAGATGAGAAAGCTCAAGAGAATTGGATTTCTCCCTTTTGAGAGCTAACATTGCATATTTCCTGAGTAATCAGAGTGTTGGCAAAAGCAACTTCTCTTTAAATTTCAAATCAGTGATTTATTCTTTATGAATAAAGCCTCAAAAGTATAGAATAAGATTATAAGTAGACCTCATTTTCCTGCAACTAACATTATAATAATACTAATACAATGTAGGTTTTCTGAACTTAAATCTCATTATTATAAGATGGAGTGTCTGCAGACAGAAATTTTAAGTTATATATAAGTTCTAAACTCTGTGTATTGTTCGTTTCAAATAATGAAAACCAGGAAAATAGAAAATTGCAGAATTAACATTCGTGTAGCTGTCACTTCTTTCATTTAACACATCAAATATTTTTCTTTACTAGATTTGTGGATGAGTTTTGCAATTAATATGTTTGATTCAGTTGAAATAAAGGTTTGGATGCTATTGCCTTTAGAACAAAGTTAACATGTGCAATCTTATATATACCAGACACTCTGTATTGTCAATTAAAAAGATCTTAAATATTTTTAACGGAGATGGATTTAAACAAACAGCCACTTGCTGACACTTAAGATAAGCACTTTAGAAGCATATGAGAGAATGTAATGTTATGTTCTGGCAACGAGCCAGAATGTTTTGTTTTCTTACCAACATTTCATTTCCCTGAACTCAAAAAGAAGTGACAGGTTATTTTGTCTGTAATGGTGGTTATTTTCAACTTCAAAAACTTTTCTGTGATCTTAAAACCTTATAATTTGTTCACAGTTACAAGTTAATACAAGCACTGAGCAGCATCTGTATGTAATTTTAGCTGAGAGATATAGTAGGAACTTTTAGTCCTTCCAAACTTATTTTATTAGACATGCATTGTCTAGAACAAGTGTGCTGCAAGCCTAGTACTGAGTGAGCTTACATCCAAGTTAGTGTTGGAAATGTGGACATTTATGCACTTTTTGGGGTCTTAGTGGCATTCCACATCATTCTTGCTCTCTGTTCTGTGGAGAACTGGAAAGGAGGGAAGAAATAGGGCAGAAACACTTACAGTGAAGCCTGTCACGCCAGGCTGTGCAACGGTGCTTTCCCACGCGCCGCATCCCCTAAGTCTGAAGAAAAACTCACCTCAGTTTTGATGCTACATCTTGTCTGTTGTCAGTGTTTTCTTCGCTTGGTGTTGCTGAGATGCCCCTATTTGGGCCTGCCCTTCCCGGGCAGCAACTAGCCCTCTCCACCTTCCCCTCTTCCTCCTCTCTTTCCTTTCAGGTATTTCCCCGAAGTATGACCGGGGCTTTCTAGAGACATGGGACTTAATACAAATTCGTCTGTGGAGAGAAAAAATAAATTAACATCATAGTCAGGGCTGCTCCTCAGGGCTCCTCAAATCACATAGAGACTAGGCTTCATGTAAGAAAAAAATCCCTTGGATCCTCCTGTTAAAGTGAGGGGCAGAAGATTTCAAAAAGTAAAAAAAAATAGAGTTTGTTTGAAAAGAAGGGAAAGAAAAAAAAGAGTTTCATTCAGTGTTTTGTTGGAGCCTCAATTATTAAAAAAAAATGGAATTAGCAGGCATCAAACTTTGTAATAAAGTTAATAAAATTGGAGAGAGTCTGTGGTTTATGTGAGCTTAGGGTAAAATGTCAATTTAAAAACGACAACTTGGAGAGAAATTATGGGAATTGCACGCATTTTCAAAAACTATCTGACATTATATCCAATCTTTATATTTGCCATTGTGTGGCTAACTGAAAAAAAAAATGATGAAAGCAAATCTTACCTGGTACATTATTGCACAAATTAATTGGGAAAAGTTTGGGATGGAGAAGCGTCTGTGTAGAAGTCTAAAGGTGTGTCCTTGGCACTTAAAAATAAAGGCAGGGACTCTGCTTGTTACTTCCTAGGCAGGGCTCTTGCCGACTGGCAATAGGGACAGAAACTGGGTGCTTTGTGGTGGCAGCAGAAGGCTGGCAGTGAAAAATACATAACAATGCCTCTGTTATCTGCTTCCAGTTCTTGCAGCATAGAGCTGGAATCCAGAAAATTTGCCTCCTTGAATAATTCAACTTTCAAATCTGTTGGTGGTTCAAGACAATTGTGATTTTATTCTTTCTCTCGTTTTCATCCCAAGGTTTGGGGGTTTCTTTTTCTTTAAGTTCTTTGATTTTTAAGAATGAATGTGGTGATCTGCTTTAGAACTATTAAGCAAGACTATGTAGTCAGAAACAAGATACACAAAGAAAGATAAATGAGAAAAATCAAAAACAACTTCTAAAATAAAGAAAAGTCAGCCTGAATTTTACAAAGCTTCGTGATTTTATAATGACTCTCTTTTCTAATGTTCTAAGAGAGTTTTAGAGCTCATGTCTTGCCCAGAAACTCTTTTGTAGATAACGAGCTTGACATGCTTTAAATATTTATAGTGGGACTCCAGAGTGTTACAAAAAACAATGCAGCTTCTAGCATATGGATTATGAAGCTAGAATCTTCATTAGTGTCACACATAGTGATAGAGTAGAAACAAACAATCTAAAACAGGCAAGCCTGGTGAGGCTGGATCCGCTAAGTGACGATAAACATTCACATGTCTCTTCCCAATATGTGTTTTATTATACAAATGTTTCTATTTTCTTTGTGTTTTCTTTTGATTTAAGAAAATAATTTTTGTTTAAATAGCATGAAAATGCTAATAAAGAAAATGTAAACAAATATTCAAATTACTACTTTCGTAATAAAACTTTTATTTATTTTCTTTCTCTGTCTCCTATCTCTCCTTCTCTCTCTCTCTCTCACACACACACATAGACACACACACACACACACCACGCTAAGCTCACCTTTGCTGGCATTCTTTCTCCCCTCCTTCAAACAGGCTTTCTCCACATGGCAGGGAAATGGCCGATAGCAGGAGCTCCAAGGTTGTAAACATGATAGCTTCTAGGCAGCCAGAAAAGACATGGTTTCTCTCTCCTTATCCCACATATAACATTTCTATGGAATAATCCTGATTAACCATGTCTGAATCTGGTACCAATCTTTGACACCAATCCCCATTGCTAAAACAACAGGACACAGAATGGTGAGGCTGGTTCGTGTACCCGTGACTGGCAGCCTGACTAGTGTCAAATAGTTGGAGCAGGGAAGCATGAGTTCCCCAAAAGCAAGGAGTTGCATTTACTAGAGGAAGGGAAAAGGGCATGCTCAGCAGTCAAAAATATAGATGCCTAACACATGGAAAATGAAGGATCTAGTAAGAAAGTGAGAATTGCCAGATTTGCTGTTTCCCAAGAACTGGTAATGAAATCTCCAACAGAAAATGGTAACATGTTCATTATTTATTCAATAGACATTTATTAAGTGCCTAAAATTGTAACCCTTTACTGCAGTTTCTCCAGTGCTGGGATATAGCAGCGAGAAGTAACTAAAACGCAAGTCCAAACCCCTTGCCCTGGTGAAGTGGTGTATGCATGCTTCTTGTGACTTTTAGAGTGCCCCCAGTGTAGCCACGTGTGGTTGTTTCTGTAATTCTGAATTCTGCAATTTATCCAAGGGCCCTGCGACTGACACTTCACAGCATCACAGTCATGGCTGCCCTGTTGGTTCCATTTCCTCTGTGCCTGTGCACACACTGACCCCACACACTCCATTGCCTGGCCCCTTGCCACTCCCATACAGGCTGACTGCCATGACATGGGGTTTGTCATCTTCCCTTTGGTGTCATGACCATATTCTCTTGCTTGTCAATACTTTCTTTTTTTCTATTACTTTCATCTTCAGCTGAGGTAAGAAATAGCCTTCTTCCCTTTAATGATATAACTCTTAACTAACTCCCAAATAACATTCCTTGCAGTGTCCTTGAGAGAAAAACCCTTTATTAGGCTCAATTTTTGAAAATTCTTCACCTGAGGCTTCGAAACCCATTGCTGTGAGCTGGTAGCTCACTATTGACTGATCCCTCGAGTTCAGTCCCTGAAACATTTCCGCTAGTGCCTCGGGTTGGTGTCCTCGTCCCTCTGCACTGCTCAGTCAGGCCCATCTCAAGCCCTCACTCCTCACAGGTCAGGAGGTTTGTTTGACCCTGTACTTGTTCAAGGGTCTCAGTCACTTCCAAGCAGGTTCTTTGAGTTTGCATGCAACTAGAATCTTCCGAGTTCTTTTCTTTTCTTCCTTAACATGTTGGAAATTTACAGTAGATGAACATTTTGGCCTTTGTCTTTCCTACATGACTATAATATAAAACAGAATGAAATAAAGTCAAAACCAAAAGAATACAGAAAAGGCAAAGGAAATACAGACAAAGGACTAACTGATTCCAACTGGGGGAATCGGGTATCAGTTTTAAGAAGAGGTGATATTTGAGCTGAGCTTAGAAGGGTGAGTTGGATTTTGATTGGGGGTAAGGAAACGCTTCAGATTGAGAGACTGGCATAAGACAGAGTTGTGACATCCATGACAAGTTTGGGTAGTCATGTAAAAGTACATGGTCAACTTTGGGGGACCAAAATGTATTCTTAAAGATTCTTTAAAATTTTCCCTTTCATAGCGGCTCCAAATACTATTCAAAACACGTATATGTTGGGAATTGAATACAGAGAAAGGATTCTTGAATCTTATCTGTGAATACTGAAGAGTTCAGTCTTAATTGGGAGGGAGCAGGTATCATGAAAGGGCCTGAACAAGGGAGTAGTATTTTTTTGAAAAATATTATTGACAGCATTAAAAAATATTGGCTAAAGAACTGCTAGATTGGGGATAAGGAGACCAGCTAAGAAGCTGCTGAAGATTAAGAGGAAAGCAGTTTGTTAAATAGATTAACTTCAAAGAGAATTGATTAGGAAATAATTTTGAAGCTCAGGAGGAGGAAAAGGACTGCTGTTTGACTGATGCTGCTGTTGTCATCTGGCTGCTGGTGCCTCCTGTAAGGCAGACGCCCAAATGCTACTCTTCCTCTGATGTAGGCTCTTTTGTGGTGACCTCTGAGGCACGTACTCAAAGATTGGAGAACTTCTACATTACCATTCTCTATCATGAGTGATACTCTCTCCAGCTTACCTTTCAGGGAAACCTTCAGTTTTTCAGGCTTCTTTCCTGGAGGTAGACCCCACCTGGTCTTTCTCCCCTGGATTCCCTTCTCCATCAGACAACTCTCTCCACCCAGGGTCTGGCTTACTTCAATGACATTCTGTTGGTCCACCAGAACCGTTGGTGCACACTAGCCTGGCAAATTCTGGCAATGCAAACTGGCCACTCCCACTACTGCCCTTTCCTCTCCACTCACTCAGTGACCAAGGGCAAGTGCAGCCATACACCACTCCCAGACTACTCCAGGTGAGTCACATACCTAGACTCTCTGCCCTCCAAATCACAGGGATTTGTTAGCTTCTCTCAAAGACTATCATACTTCATTCTTGAATTATCCCTGGGTGATCCTAATAGTTCATGCAGCCCAGGAAGTACCTATCTGAGGAGTGAGATGCCATCTGACTTTTTCTATGGGAATGCCACCCCAATCAACCTATCCAAAGATTAACAAAGTGTATGAAAACAGACAAGTTGCTTTATTCCTTGAGCCTCAGTTTCTGCATTTGATAAATGAAGAAGTTACACTGGATGGAAAGACAGTGTGGTGAAGAGTGTGGATTCTGGCGACAGAAAACTGGGTCCATATTAGCTCTGCCACTTACTAGATCTCTAATCATGAGTAAGTTATTTAACAGTAAGTTATTTAACTCTCTTAGTTAACAGTTCCCTCATCTGCAAAACGAGGATGCTAATGGTACCTGTCTCACAGGGTTCTGGGAAGATAAAATTACAGAATTCATTTAAGTGCTGATCCCAGAACATGGCACATAATAAGCATTGCTGAAGGTTTATTTTTATTATTATTGCTAATACTAGTTCTGGTTTTATGATTAAGTCCATGCACCATCAATTAAGGCTGTGAAATTTTATGTGTACTGACTTCATTTCCAGAGGTCAGCCCTCCATCATTTGGCTGCTGCTTCTTTGACTGCTCACCTGATACATCAATTAAATGCAATCATCACTTTTCCGTAAGTATATCTGGGTCTCTTTAAGTGTATATTCTTGTAAAAAAGTAATATATTTAAAGCACATTTAAGTCTTTCCATATGCAATTTGCCAGTACATAATCTACTTTTCTTTTTTGTTTATACTGATTTCTTTTGGTCTTGCAGACAGCAGCCAGTATTTTATTTTCACAGAGGATTGAAGAAATCCATCCATTTAGCATTGATTTCAATAAAAGCTTATCAACATTTATTAAGTCTTCTGTGTGCTTGGCCTTGTTAGGTCCTTGGGATACAATGTCAGAAAGATGTGACCTCTACCTCCAATAAGCTTACAGTGATATTATCCAGAAATATGAAAAATCTTGGATGTCCTTTGGAAACTTCAGTATTCATGTATTTAAATTGGTCTTAAAGGCTGGAAAAAACTGTGCAATTTCCATTAAGTGGTTTAATCTTAGGAATCCTCATTTTATTTTTAAACTTTTATTTTATGTTTTATTGGGGGTATAACTGACATACAATAAACTGCACATATCTGATGTATACTATTTTATGAGTTTTGAAGTACATATACACAGGTGAAACCATCACCATAATCACACTAATGAACATTTCCATCACCCCCAAAGTTACCTTGTGCTTGTTTACAATCACCTTTCCCCTTGTGCTCCCCGATCTCACATCCCCAGGAAACCACTGATTACTTTCTCTCACTCTTGAATAGTTTGCCTCTTCTAGAATCATCTAGTGTTTAATTTGTTTGGTCTGATTTCTTTCTTTTTTCTTTTCTTGTGGTAAGAACATTTAACATGAGCTCTACTATCTTAACAAAACTTTCAGTGTAAAATATAGTGTTGTAAACTATGGGCACCATATTGTTCGGCAGATCCCTAGAACTTCTTTTTGTATAAATGACACTTTATACCTCTTGAACAGCAACTCCCCATTTCTCTCTCCCCTTAGTCTTGACATTCACCACTCCACTCTTTGTTTCTCTAAGTTTGACTATTTTAGATATTTCATACAAGTGGAATTATGGCAACAATGTCTTAGATATGATATCAAAAGCACAAGTAACAAAAGCAAAATTGATAAGTGGGACTACATCGAACTAAAAATCTCTGAACAGCAAAGGAAACAATAAAGAATGAAAGGCAACCTACCAAATAAGAGAAAATATTTTTAACCCATAAATCTTATAAGGGGTTAATATCCAAAATACGTAAGGTGTTTCTACATCTCAATAGCAAAAACAAAAACCCCCAAACAAAACAAAAAACCCCAAATAACCCAATTAAAAATGGGCAAAGGACTTGAATAGACATTTTTCCAAAGAAGACATATGAATGGACAACAGGTATATGACAAGATGTTCAACATTACTAATCATGAAGGAAATACAAATCCAAACTGCAATGAGATACCACCTCACACCTGTCAAAATGGCTATTATAAAAAAAAAAAAAAAAAAAAGATAAGTGCTGGCGAGGCTGTGGAGAAATTGGAACTTTTGTACACTGTTGATGGGCATATAAAATGTAGCCTCTATGAAAAACAGTATGGAGCTTTCTCAAAAATTAAAAGCAGAACTACCACATGATCCAGCAATCTCACTTCTGGATATATATCCAAAGGAATTGAAATCAGGATCTTGAGGAGATATTAGCACTCCTATGTTCATCACAGTATTATTCACAATAGCCAATATATAGAAACAACTTAAATATCCATCTATGGAACCATAGATAAAGTGTGGTGCATACATACAATGGAATATTATTGAGCCTTAAGAAGGAAATCCTGCCATATTAGACAACATGAATAAACTTGGAAGACATTACGCTAAGTGAAATAAGCCAGACAAAGAAAGCCATTTTATGTTTCTTTAATACCTTTTCTATGAGAGGGCTGGGTCCTGCTGGAGAAAATGGCCTAAACACGACAAACTTCTTCCGCCTTACGTAGCTTCTCAACACTGCCTGGCCGTCCTTTGATGTTTCCCCAGTGATCTTCCTTGGTGGCCTCGTCAGGACCAAAAGAGTTTCAAATCTTCCCTATTGACCTGAAATGTCTTACTCCATGCCTTCACCTTCCTTCTCAGAAGGTAACTTAGTTGCCTACATCACAGAGAAAATTGAACTCCAACCGAGGAATTCCCTCAATTTCCCACCACCACACGGACATATTCATTTGAATTGTGTTAATAAACCAGCTCTATACCAGCTGGATGACTCTTTTTCTGCCCAAACCCAATGCACTCACCATTTCCCAGGATACCTCTTCTTGCTCCTATTTCTTCCCTGAAGCTTCAACTTCTCCCTCTCTACTAGCACCATTCCATCAGCTTTTAAATATTCTCAAGACAGTTTTATCTCTAAAATGTTTAGAAAACATAAGCATTTCTCCAACCCTGTGTCTTTCAGAGGTCACTCTCTCTCCATAACTCAGTCATCTGTCCGTGCTCACTGTCTCACCTCCTGGTCTACCTTCTACTTCAGTTTCACACTAATGGCTCCACCAAGGTCAGCGATGATTTCCTTTTTGCAAAGTCGAATAGATATTCCACCTCATTTTATTTTATCTCTCCCCTGTTCTTAGTTGACTGCTCCTGTCCTTCTGGAAATACTTTTGCTGTTAAAATAATCTAATTTCAGCTCATATTTCAATATTGCTCCCCCATTTTTTTAAACATAGCATCTTGAAATGAACCATCTAATAGTTCTAATGAAACAACAAACTGGAAGAATTGTTTCCAAATTTCAATGGGATAAACCAATCCACAGAAGTGGGTATATATCCCTTTATTCTTGTTATATTAAAATTAAAAATGGGGGGGGGAGAAACAGAGAGAAAGAGGGAAAGCAGATACGGAAGGGGCGAGAGAGACCCCACAAACAAATTCCTCAATGTACTTTACTTAGGACCAATCTGGAAGAGCTAGACCCTGAATACTACACCAAATCAAAATAGAGACACAGTGAGAGATAAGGAATTTAAATAAATTCACATGTGAGATTTTGTAACAATAATTGCAGAATCCTGCCTCAAATTTCTCACTGACAGATATGGTTCCTGTGGTGATTTCACACACAATTCTGGCTCCCCACCTCGCTCCTCCTACCTTAATTATAGCTTATATTGGGTGAGACAATGCACAAATAAGAATAATTAATGAATATTTCAATCCAGTGAGGTCTGATCCAGAATCATGGAAAATCACTGTCAAAAATAGATGACTTAGGCTGGGCATGGTAGTATGTGTCTGTAGTCCCAGCTACTCAGGTGGCTGCGGCAGGAGGATTACTTGAGCCCAGGAATTGGAGGTTACAGTGAGCTGTGATAACACTGCTGCACTCCAGCCTGGTGTATTGTGAGATCCTGTCTTAGGAAAAAAAAAAAAAAAAAAGAATAGATGACTTAGTCTGCCACTCCTTATTTTGTATTTGTTCAAGGAAATGGAGATCTAGGTATTTTCATAGTTTATACATTCACATGGCACAAGCTTAACGTGCATGTTAGAATTTTTTTTCCTCCTGGAAGAATGAAGAAAAGATGATGAAGCCTTGATAATATCTGGTCTATATTGGAGCAACATTTTTATTTTGAATACAAGCAATCTTTGTGTACTCTCAGCATCATCTCAAAGGGCAGGGTAAGTTAGAACAGCACTTCTTTATATAAAACCATGTAAGTGAAGAAATACTATGTAAGGCATCCCTTAGGCTGCTGTATTATATTTTCAAAGTAATTCCTGTGCATTCATTTAATTTTGCTATGTCAGACTGAAGATGATTTTATCTTTTAATTATATATATTGAATAATTTTTCTCAGGTAGATTGTATCATATATGTGTATATATAGATAGATAAATTATGCTCATAGTTCCAAAATGCAAGAATATTTTCATATTTAATACTAATTCAAAACAGCACATTTTGTTTTTACTATACTATACAATGGGGATCATGCTCTTGCCCCTGCCCTATAAATACATAATTATAACCTAAAGTGCTAAATTATAATTAGAGTATAAAAAGCACAACTGCCTTTACCTGGGGGAGTCTGGAGAGCCTTCATAATGGAGAAATTTTACAAGACATGAATTAATAATTTATCAAACAGGCCAAATAAATCCAAATGAACATCCTCACCTTAAAGCAGTTATACCAAAGACATCACTTTTTCTCAAAGCAGATAGAAGTTTTCTTTTCAAATTGCTTTGAGTCACTAGCAAAAAATTTTTAATGTCCTCAATGAAAGGCGTATCTGAGTTTTGAATGCACAACTGAAAGTAAGTTTGGTAAATAAGCATGCAAGCTGGGCAATGGGTTAACAAAAAGTGACTTACTTATGTGGCTCATAACTGGGCTCTGAAACATAAACTTTTCCAACCATTTTTCTTGCACTTGCAAATGAAATTAGGTAAATAGAAAACAATTGGGAAACAATATAGCATTATACTTATTTCATACAATATCTTTCTTATTTTGTAAAAAGTACACACTTTTCCATAGAATATATTATTGGTTTCAATTTGCGTACGTGAGAATATGCAGTAATGGAGATTGCATTTCTAAGAGTCTATTTCAAATATAGAAACTAATACTTAAGTTTCTATATCTGTATATAGTGTAGAAGGATGGAACAAAGAAGCCAGTGTACATAAATTCTATTTCTACAGAATTTCTCAAAATTAATTATGTAATGCACACTTTTCTCTCTAACTTGTTTGTAAAACTTGATTGACTACATGTAATTCATCTGAGCTTCATAGACCTACTTTGGACGCCAAAAAATTGACTTCAGCTTTTGGTTTCCAACTTATTTTGTTTCACCAAAGAACAAGGTATTTCTTCAAGCTCCTATATTATATCCCAAAGTACAACATCCACTTTTTTGCTGCCCCACTTTGATAAGGAAGATTCGTATTCATATTGTACTTCCTCAGCCTATGACCTCTCCCATTCCCTGATGATTTTATACATTTTATACTTTATTAAAAATCATACAATTACAGAGAAATAAAATATTAGGTATGTAAATGGTCACAGAAGTTATACAGTCCAATCTTCTCATTTCATAGGTAAGAAAACAAATTAAAATGTTAAAAGATGAGGAAGTTTGATATATTCCTGGTGTGACAATGTCTTGAGCATCACTCTAATTAGTCCATATTTTTGTGAAATAAATGGCTATAAGTTTTGAAAAATGTGGTGATGTATACTGGAATGAAAAAGACTGCATGAATTTTTGCTCGGTGTCATTTTCTCCTGAGTGCAGGCATTTACGTGGCTCTTTGCAAACATCTCTCTAGAGTCTTATATTTAAACCATTCAATCATCATCACATTAGCCTGATGGATTTCCAGGCACCTCCACAGCCAGAATAGAGTTATAATTTTAGCTCCTCCCATTGCTTCCAAAGTTTTATAACTCAAGCTGGATAGGGAGAGAACAGTTCCTTATTCTTCTGTCCTTGGAATGATGCCATCTTTTCCTTCACTGGCTTCTGAAGGCTCATTGCCTTATTTTCACCCCATGCTGGTGGTATTCCACCTTATTTGGCATTCAATCATGTCCCTGGGGTAAACTCCAAGACTGCCTTCTGTGTGTTCTGATCTTCTGCCATTTTTTCCTGCCTTCCTCCCAAAAACCTCTACTGGATAAATGCCACATAGTGTCTATTTTTGATTTAACACCTACTTAAAGTTATGTTTGCTTTTTCTAAATACAGTGTATCTTTGCATTAGTGTAGAATTAAAAAAATCTTAGTGGTAATAATTCTTTTAACCTTTTCTATCCCTAATAGATTGCTAGAATTTTGATACTACTTATTAAATACTTTGTCTGGAAGAAAGTATTTTATTTACATGGATCTTAGACCATAAACTATCAATAACTTGTTTTCAAGAACATTTGGCCAAGAGACTAATTTTCAGGAGCAAGACACATCAGTTCATTATGCTTTGTATAATTTCAATATAAGGACTATTTAAACAAAAACAACTGTTTTGTTTAAAAAAAAGTATTTTCCTTTAAAGCAGTTGACTCTTCCAATTACATTTTATTTTTATTGGACTATGGACATCACTCTGTATAGAAAATCAATTGATGTCTTCAGTGTGAATCCATTGTGTTAGAAAAAATACTTCTCCTAAATAATCCTATAATATTTGTGCAACAAACAGGTTATACATCGTAGTATGAGAAAGAGATTTGGTTTTCTTTTTTTAACTTAAAGGAGCTTTTTTTATATATTCTGAATATAAATCTTTGTTGGATAAATGATTTACAAATCATTTCTCCCACACTTTTCATTCTTTTGACAGTGTCTTGAGCAGTTCTTAAGTTTACTGTAATCTCATATGTTAATTTTATTGTTAGTTTTATATATTCAAAAACAAAGGACTTGTTTATATGTCTCCAAATGTTGTGTTTTGACAAACAGAAGTTCTTAATTTTACCGTAATCAAGTTTATAATTTTTGGTTGATGCTCACTTTTGAATCCTTTTAAAGAAAGTTTTACTTATTGAGAGGCCCATATATTTTCTTTAAAAGTTCTATTACTCTATCTTTCACATTTAGTTCTGCAATCCATAGGGAATTGATTTTTAAATATACTGTGAAGTAGAGAGTCACATTTTAATCATTATTATTTAAAGAATACATGCTCATTGTAGTGAAAAGCAGAGAATAGAGGTTCCTTACGATCTACCTCCCAAGACCACCATTCTGACATTGTGATGTGTATCTTTCTTCATAACTGTGTTGTTACTTTTTAGTTTTATTACTTTATAGTATTGATGTAAAATTCATTGTTTAATTTTTCTTCCTCTCAGTTATATAAACCAAGAATAAGTTCTTTTTCTTGAAACCTCATCCTCATCATCCATGACCAAAAACAAAACAAATAAAAATCTTGTCCCAAGGATAATGTGAGTGCCTTCTTATTCTAAGCTTCATGTAATCAGGCCAACTTCTCAAGTAGACTTTTGAGTTTTCCTTCTCCTGTGTCAAACTTTCCTGTCAAAGTCAGTTAAACACATTATCTCTAGTATAATGAGGGCCTATATTTTGTTTTCTAACTCTTTCATTTCTTCTTCTATCTTTATTAATTCCTGAATTCTGCTTTCTATTAATTTTTTTACCAATATATTAGTTACTGGCTGAATTTATTTTTACATTCCTTTTAAAAATGATCTAAAAATGTAAGGTTATAAATTTTCTTCTGAGTCCTGTCATATCTCTATCCCATTTGTTCTGATGTGTAGCTTTTCATTATTGCTGATTTTCTAAAACGATTTTCAATATATGTTTGCATTGTCTATTTGACCCAAGAGTTGTTTAAAAACTCCCTCTGAAAAACCTTTAATTTTACTATTTTGTTATTTTTTAGTTTTATTACATTGTGATTAGAGAATGTTGTCTAAATTAGTCCTTTTTGGAATGTATGAATGTTACACAAACACAATAATAATAAAAGGTATATTTTCAAAATATAACTATTTTATTAATTATGCTATTTAGGTCATTCATATCCTCACTTATGTTCCTGGCCTTCTATTTTGTCATTAACTGATAGATGTGAATTAAAAACTCCTGCTACTAATCTGTTCTTTCCTATATCTCCTTATGACACTTGTAATTTCTGCTACATAGAGCTGATTGATATGCTATGCAGCTATGTACATATTCCTAACTGCCACATATTTATATCTTTGTTTATCATTTCACACTATAACATTTGCATTAGTTCTATTACCTAACATTGATTTCAGTTTTAGTTCTAAGTTAAAATTTTTCAATGCTCACCATCATTCCTTTTGCCATAATTTACCCATTGCTTGGTTGGCTGCATTTTGGCTTCCATAAAAATATTCTCTGAGTTCTTGTATATTCAAAACTGTTTGTATATAGTTTCTACTTGAATGACAGCTTAGCTAGATAGAATCCTTGATTCGTGTTTCTTTTCTTGATTACACACACACACACACACACATACATACACATACTAAGATATCACTCATGTGTTGAATGTCTTCTGATGGCTTCTGCTGTTGAATGTTCCTGTGGAGAAATATGAATATGGCCTACTTTTTTTCCTTCATAAATAATATTTATTTTTCCTGGATAGGCAAAAAGAGCATTCTTTATTTTAAAGCTCAATATCTTTACTAGGAAATGTCTTCATGTTGACCATTCTTGGTCAATTCCTTTCTACCCAGTGTGTTTGTCCAATAAGAAGATTTAAGTATTTTATTTCAACAAAAGCACCTTGAATCATAACTTTAAAATTTGTTCTGTTCATTTCATTAATTTTTTACTTGAGGAACTATTCCAAACATGTGTCTTTGTATGTGAGTCTCCAATGCACATCTTTTCTTTAGAGTTTTCTCCCTAATTTTTTCTTTCTTCCTTCCCTCCCTCCCTTCCTTCCTTCCTTCTTCTCTTTATTGTCATTACAATGTAGTCATTTTCCCATTTTATCTATATTCCTTATTATATATTTTCTATCCTCCCTTGTGCTATTTTCAATTTTATTTTGTTAAGATACTTCCCCACTCCTCTGCTTCTTTTCTGAGTTCTGCCAGATCATATTTTATTTCTTCCTGTTGTCTTTGTCCAGAGTTCCTATATTTCTTCTGTGATGCATTACTTCAAAAAGTAGTCATTTCATTAATTTTTTAAAAATCCATGACAAAATGTTTGGTGACAACTTTTATCTTCTCCTTGGCAATATTTTTCCAGTGTGTTTTCTTCATCTGTAGGTAAATCTTGATGCTCTTTCTCACATTTGTTTCTTATAGTACGTTTGCATTTATTATGTGCAATCTTAAGAAATAAAATTCATGCTTGAATTAAATGGATTTTTTTCTTGGACCAGCTATTTATTGGGGTGAGAGGTGCAGAATAGCCTTCTAGCCTCTTTCCTTGTCTGCTGTCAGAGAAGCAGACTGCATCCTACAGCTCTGGTTCCTCTTTGTTGTTATTTACACAGTCCACTTCCTTTGCTTCTGTAGACAAAATTTGGTCCAGGAAGACTTCTGCTGACAGCTTGCTCACTTAATCTCTGATGTTCCACAAAAGGAATATAGCTTTCACAAAACAAGATCAGGACTCACCTTCAGAAATCTCATTTTTTTCTGGTGTTACCTGATACCTTCCCCTGAGCCTTCTTGCTCCTCTCTGAATATTGTCTTTACTTCCCCCACATGGTTTCTACCTCACTGGTTTATGATAACTGTTATATGATCTGGGAGTTATCATTTTTCCTTAAAAAAAAAAAGATAAAACTACAATTTCCAGGAGGTGAAGGTGAACTATCCTGATGTATACAGCAATATTCATCTTTTAAATTAACTTTTTCATATTTCAAGAATATGAAGTATTTCAGTCTTTAAAAATAGTGCACATGCATGTAAAGAAACTATCTATGCAAGAACAGGGAAAGAACCACCCAAAAGGATTAGAGGTAATAGTGCTCCTGGCTCTTACAGAGCCAGGAATAGTCTATTCTTGCTAACTAGATTGGAAAGCCTTTTGATTCACGGGCCCTGGGTAGAGTACACAGAAGGGTCTTGCCTCAGTATTGGAGGATAATTAACTAGACTGAGCACTGACATACTCTTGCTTAACAAATCTTAAAAGCAAGACCAGAAACAACTTGTTTCAAAGTAACCTAACTGCATTCTGAACAAAGCTCAAGAAGAATTATGGGAATACAAAAATATCTAACACCCAAAAATGTAAAATTAACAATGCATGACAGCCAGTAAAAAATTATCAGGCATTGAAACAAGCAGGAAAATATGACCTAATGAGGGAAAAAATTGATTAAGCAAAACTAACCCAGCACTGACCCATATGTTAAAATGGACATCAAAAGAATTATTATAACTGCATCCCTTATGTTCAAAAAGTTAACTAGAGGCATGTAAGATACAAAATAAGATCCATAATATGTATATCCATAATATAATATATCCATAAGATATAAAATAAGAATTAAAGTTCTAGAGATAAAAACCACAATATGTGAGATGAAAGGTACATGAAATAGGATTAATGGCAGAATAGACATGGTAGAAGAAAAGATTAGTGAATTTGTAGAAATAGCAATAAAATTATTCAAATTGAAGCACGGAAAGAAAAGAAAGAGAATTTTAAAAAATAAACATAGTTTCAGAGAGTTGGGACTTCATGCAGCCCGATGTATGTTTAACTGGAGCCTTTGAAGCAGGAGAGAGAGGGGGAACAAAATAGTTTTGAAAAAATAATGGCCCCAAATTTCTCAAGTTTGATAATAATAATACCATAGTTCCAAAAGCTCAATAAACTCCAAGCACAAGAAATATAAAGAAAACCACATTAAGTCAGTCCATAATTAAATTGCATAAAACTAATGATGGAGAGAAAAATCTTAAAAGCAGGCACAACTAAAAGATACCATATGTACAGAGGATGAGTGTAACAGATTTTTCATTAATGATAGATGATTTGTTTGGAAAAAAATCTAGCAAGAAGCAAGAAAACAGTAAGGCAACATCTTTAAAGTACTAAAAGAAAAATCCCCAACATTTTTCAACATAGGAAAAAATACTGAGAAAAAGTAGAAATAAGAAATAAAGGTAAAATAAGGACTTTTTAAGACATACAAAAGTTGAAAGAATTCTTTACCAGTATACTTGCAATATGAGAAATGTTAAAGAAAGCTTTTCAGGTAGAAGGAAATTGACACCAGATGGAAGTAACTGTTTAAATAAAAATAACAACAATGCAATATGGGATTTATAACATATGTAAAAGTTGAATGTATGACAACACTACAAAGACTGGAGGAAAAAAACTGAATTGGCATACTATCACTTGAAGGCAGACAGAGATAAGTTAAATATATATATGTGTGTGTATATATATATTTATAAGGAATTGTAGCTAATAAAAGAGATTAATAGAATTGTGAAACATATTCATTTATCCCAAAAAGAAGACAGAAAAAGAGGAAAAAAGAAGCAAAGAATGATAGGACAAATGGAAAACAAATAGCAAGATGAGAGACTCAAATGTAATCATATTATTACATTAAGTGTAAATGGTATAAATGTCCCACTTAAAACACAGAGATGATAAGATTTGCTGGTAATATGCTTAATTATCCCTAGGTTATATACATTTCAATATTTTTATTTATTCATTTAATGAATATTTCATTCATTTCTATTCCATGATGGGCACAGCATTTGGTGCTGGGGATACTGCCTCAAAACACCTGTTTATAGTCCCTCCTCTCATGACTCTTATAATCTAGTGTTGAATGTAGATAAGTAAATAGAGTATAATAAGTACTTGCGCAAAGGAGAGTGTATCTTCTCCGCATACCTGAAAACAATGACAATGCTTTTAAATTATTAACAAAATGACTACAACTTGCACTGCTTTAATCACACTGATGGGTAATTGTTACATCTGTTAGAATATATGAAGAGTTTCTATTAAGCAATTGGCTACATATATATATATATTTTTTTTTTTTTTTGAGACAGAGTCTCACTCTGTTGCCCAGGCTAGAGTGCCGTGGCATCAGCCTAGCTCACAGCAACCTGAAACTCCTGGGCTCAAGCAATCCTCCTGCCTCAGCCTCCCGAGTAGCTGGAACTACAGGCATGCACCACCATGCCCAGCTAATTTTTCTATATATATATTTTTTAGCTGTCCAAATCATTTCTTTCTATTTTTAGTAGAGATGGAGTCTTGCTGTTGCTCAGGCTGGTCTCAAACTCCTGACCTTGAGCCATCCTCCCGCCTCGGCCTCCCAGAGTGCTAGGATTACAGGCATGAGCCACCGCGCCCGGCCAGCAATTGGCTATTTGTAATTAAGAATAGAACAGTATCTGTGGGGTCTCCTGCCAAATCTACTTTCACGCATGTACTATTTTTCAATTCTCTCTCCCTACTAGAGCAGTGGTTCTTAACTGGGGCCAATTTTGCCCTCAGGGGACATTTGGCAATGTCTGGAAACATTTTTGGTTGTCACAACAGGGGCAGGGTACTACTGGCATCTAGTGGGTAGAGGCCAAGGATGCTGCTAAACATCCTACAATGCACAGGGCAGCCCCCTGTAACAAAGAATCATCCACCCCAAAATGTCAATAGTGCCTTCGTTGAGAAATTGTGAACTTGACAGACCAATGCATCCAAGTTTGACGAAGACGTCCTGAGTTTTAGCACTGAAAGTCTTTTTTTTTTTTTTTTTTTTTTTTTTTTTTTGTGAGACAGAGTCTTGCTTTGTTGCCCGGGCTAGAATGCTGTGGTGTTAGCCCAGCTCACAGCAACCTCGAATTCCTGTGCTAAAGCAATCCTACTGCCTCAGCCTCCCGAGTAGCTGGGACTACAGGCATGCACCACCATGCCCAGCTAACTTTTTCTATATATAATTTTAGTTGTCTAGATAATTTCTTTCTATTTTTAGTAGAGATGGGGTCTTACTCTTGCTCTTGCTCAGGCTGGTCTTGAACTCCTGACCTCGAGCTATCCTCCTACCTCAGCCTCCCAGAGTGCTAGGATTACAGATGTGAGCCACCATGCCCGGCCTGAAAGTCTTGTATCTCAGGAAACTCCCCAGTCCTAGGTAAACCATAAAGTTTAACTACCCTAAATCCTACCTACGAATATTAGAAAAGCAGTCAGTGTTCAAATAGTTGCTCCTTTTGGCATGAACATTCATTCTCCTATTGTCATGTAATAAAAATCATAATCAGCATGAACATGCATTGAGGACATTTTTTCCAGTCTTATGCCAAGTATATTACCTGTATTATATCTTTTCATCATCTTAACAACTGTACAAGATTACTATTGTTATCTCGATCTTACAACTGAGAAAAAGTAGGCTTACATTAGGTAAATTGTTCAAGATTACACAGCTGATTAGAGTAGAATTAGGATTATAAAACAAGGTCTATCAACCCCTGAGTTTAGTGAGCACATTCCTGCTTTGAAAGACAGAAAATATTTTCTACACACTGTGCCAAGCTGCTTGCATGGCTTGTATTTATAATGGGCTTTTATTTATAATGACGATTGTTTGAGTTACAAATCAAACAAAATTTTATTTGATATAACTATGACTTTCATTTTCTGAGTTTTTGGCTACAACTGTGTGTCAGATTTGAGCTGGTATGAAGAGTTCAATTTTCTTTTAGAAAGTATGGAATTTGAAACCACAGAGATTTGAGTCTAGCTTGATATTTGATCCAGAGTGAATTACTTAATTTCTCTGAGCCCCATGGGGGTAATGGGTAAATTAAATAAGGTAACCTGTCTGAAGTCCCTTGTATAGTGCCTGGTATGTCAGAGGAATTCTATAAGTGGAAGCTCTAATTATCAATGTGAGGAAATAGCTTGATTTAAATGGCATAGATTAGCTTATTCATGACATTTTCATTAGTAGAGTAGGAGGAAGAAAGACAAGCCATTTGAATATCATAACATATATAGCCTAGCATAATGAAAAAGCCTTTGGAGTCAGAAAGGATTGGTAGAAATTCAGCTTAGTAACTTAGATACTGTATGAAAATTTAACACTTAACCTTCTATGAGAGAAATAATACTCTTTACTGAACATTGTAAAGATTATAACATAGAATACACATCCCATACACCTTCCCATTTCTTTAAAAATGGAAAAGAAAACCAGCCCATTCTTAACACAGTATTTCCAAAAAGTTAAAGCAGACTGAAAATAGAATGTTCCATTGTATGTACTGCTCTGAGTGACAAACACTCAATGATGGAAACGAAATACCTATTTTGCCTGCAGTCAGCAGTCACCCAATTAAACAGGTGCAGTTTTTGTTTTCTGTTATTTGCAGGAGAGAAGGTATGGCTCCTAATGTAAAGATGCATTGAGAGCTGCATGTAATTAAAATTACTTTAAATTATAATATACTGAAGGTAACCACTAAACAGACAGGTGTGAGTAAAGTACACTTTCGTTTTGTTTAGAGTAACAGTATGCTTAACTTAGAAGTGAAAAAAAAAAAAAACCCACCAGAAATCTGTAATTCTCTGATGAATGAAATGACACTTGTGAGAAAGAGGTACAAAAAAAGGGGAGTGATTGTGGAAGAATAACCATCACCAAGCTGGATGATTTCCTTGGGAGATGTAAGATTAAACTCTCTTTTCTTGAACAAGATTGTTCAAGATTATGGTGAACAACAGATGGCCCAAGCATAGGATATAAAAGTGAAGAGGCATCCATCAGAGGTCAATTCAAAGAGAGCTGAATTTCCATTGTTGAGAGCTCAGAGGAGGTAAGGCAGGCAGGAACTAAATTCAAAGTGTTTTCCTTTGTGTTTGTGAAGATTTACCCACATATTCCTTTACTTTTTATTTCATATTCTTTCTCTCCCCTGGTTGGATTTCAAGACAGTCTGATACCTCCCTCCCCTTTTGCTTTCATACTGGGTATACAGGAGTAATTATGGAACCTGCAAATCAAACAGGTGGATTTGGGAATGAGAAAGTAGTACTGAAATGATGGCTTTCGGCTGCCGCTGAGGTTTATCCAATTCAACAGACACCTGGCTACAACTGGATTCAGAGCCATAATAATTGTTGAGGAGGATAATTGTGGATACCTGGGGTCATTTGGATATTATAAGCAAAGGATATATGAATACTGTGGAACTGCCAGCAGAAACTCTCATTAAAACAATAACCCATAGGCAAAGGCAGATCCAAGTTTTGTGGGTCTTGACATTTATATAATTTTGGGTGGCCCTTGATGCAAAATTAAGTACAAAAATGAATATTTAGAAGGAAAAAATAAGTTACTGGAACTTTGGAGACTCAGATCCCGTTCTTGAATCTCTTTAGCCACCAATTACCAGAAATGCTCATCCAGAAGTGCTTGTTGATTACAAACTCATCTTCCTCTCCCCACCTATATAACTCTTTGACTCCCAGCAGTTCCCACCACACACAGGGGCCCTTGTAAATGACATGTGGCCACTAAACTTCATTGGTAGTATCCTCTGCCTATGAGAACTTCCAACTGTAGCTGATCTTATTTTGTTGGGGAAGCCCAAAATTACCGTGCAACATAAATAGCAAAAATTTTCTATCTGATGGCTTGTCAATTCATTGTAAACACTAGCAACCTCATGCATCTTTCACCTGTGTGGATGCTTGTACCACGCTGGGTTATATAGGTAACGGGGTGGGATCCAGTCGGGGCTGCACACCACGTTGCGCGACCACCGCTGCAGCCGGCGGGGACCCCACTCCGCTTGCGGCTGGGGGTGCCGCGCGCGGGCGGGCGCGCCGGGGCCGCGCCTCCCGCTGATTGGCCGGGCCCGGCCCCTAGGGGCGGGCTCTCCCCGGCGCTCGCCCGGCTCGGGGTGGCTATATTGGCACCGTTCCTGCTAGGTCGAGTCGCTTCCCCGCGCTGAGCTGGACCTGAGGAGAGGTTTCTGAGCGTGGTGCCGGCGCAGGAAGAGGAGCGAGGCTGCCGAGGGCGAGCCGGGGGCTGCGGGGCTGAAGTGCGATGAAGCAGTGGCTCAGCGAGCGGAGGCTGGCGGTGTGGCGAGACGGGCCGGCCCGGGGCCCGGGCTGCTGCTCCGGAGGCTGCTGAGGCGCCGCGGCGGCCGGCGCGGAGAGCGGCGGGCGAGAGGGAGGAGAGGCAGCGGAGCGCGGGGGAAGCCGGCTGGGCGGCCGGCGGCTCCAGTTGGCCTCCCGGGTCGGGATCCCCTGGGTGGAACCATGCGGGTGGCCAAGTGGCTGACGGGGCTGCTTTACCAGCTCTCGCTCTTCATCACCAGGTCTTGGGAAGTTCACTTCCACCCCAGGCAAGGTAAGGTCACCGTGGGACGTCTTCGGCGGTGAGGTGGGAGCGCTGGGGGCCCGAGTGGGACGTGCGGACAGGGGGGGCGAGCGGCTCAGCCCACTGGCGGACGCTGGCCCTGAGGGGCTCCCGGGGCTCCCGGATCAGTCAGCCCGAAGTATCCGAGAGGTCGCGGCTGCGAGGGGTTTCGAGGAATCACGAGCGCTGGGGACACTTCTCACTCCCGGGACCACGCGGCGGGGGCGCGTGGGGCAGGGTGGCGCGTGCACCCGGAGGGCACCAGTTGGCGGCGGCAGGGAAGCGAGGAAGGACTGGGGAAGGAGGTGGGCTGCTCAGGGCCATTAGTGGTAGGGTCTTTGCTTGGGGAGGGTGGAGCAAGTCGCGGGTGTGGGAAAGCAGGGCACGGACAGTCACAGTGCGCACGTGTGTGTGTGTGTGCGCGCGCGCGCTCACCAGCATATGTGCATTTGTCATGTCCCCGGGTGTATTGGGATCTGGGACCGTTAGTGGACACTTTTGGTTAAAGACGATTGGGAAATGAGGAACGTTTGGGGGCTCAGTGGCCCTATCGCTGTGGTTGCAGAAGCCCTGGTGAGGACACTGGCCTCCTACGAAGTGGTGACCCCCGCGCGGGTCAATGAGTTCGGAGAAGTGTTCCCTCAGAGCCATCACTTCAGCAGGAAGAAACGCAGCTCCGAGGCGCTGGAACCCACGCCGTTCAGGACCCACTATCGCATCAGCGCCTACGGGCAGCTCTTCCAGCTGAACCTGAGCGCCGACGCAGCCTTCCTGGCCGCCGGCTACACGGAGGTGCACTTGGGGGCCCCCGCGCGCGAGGCCCAGCAGCGCGGCGCGGTGCCCCCAGACCTGCGCCACTGCTTCTACCGCGGCCAGGTCAACGCGCGGGAGGATCACACGGCCGTCTTCAGCCTATGTGGAGGCCTGGTAAGCGTCCTTGGGTTCCTTGGCATTTTCTTGGGATCCAGTTAAGGGCTGCGTTTAGGGAGCCGGGTCTCGGGTTTTCGAGTTGATGGTTGATGACCCAAGAGTTCAGGGTGGGCCACCAGAAGGACTGACACCTAGGTGAACCCAAGCCAGAGGCCACTCCCTCCTGCCTGGGGAGAGGAGTTTGGAAGGCCCTAAATCCTGGATAAGCATGTCTCTGGCTCCTGGGCTAAACCGATCCCCTACGCATAGCTAAGAGCATCTTTCTTGAAAGTGTCAGATGGTGGAGTAGTGATCAGAAAGTGGCCTGTGGGGCCTCTGATGCAAGTGGAGTGTGATTTCCAACGGTAGGGCAGGCTGTTTAACTCGGATGTACCCATTCCTGGTGACCTATTGAGGCGGAATCTTCTGAATTTACTTAAGTTTGGTCCTGGAATTTAGAATGCTAGCATGAAAAGAGAATGAATATACATAAAATGAAAAGGCTGTCACTGGTAAGGTTTGAACGGGGAAAGTTTGGTTTATTGATAGTATGGGGATGGTCATTGATCTGTGAAGTACAGAATAGGGGAGAGTTTGAATCTGTTTAAGATGCATTGCACTTCAAACATAGAGTCTATCTATAAAGACCTGGTGCCAGCAAGTGAGAAATGATCATTAGAGTGACAAGAGTCAAAGAAATTTTGTAAAAACTTCACTGAGAAGAAAGAAAATGAAATAAAATATCTGGCTCTATGCGTTTCTTTTGTTTCTCTCTCTCTAAAACAGAGGTTCTTAACTTTATTTATTTTTTTGCCCTGAACTTCTTCAGCAGTCTGATGAAACCCAGGACCTCTATTCAGCATGATAACTTAAATGCATAAAATAACATACATAATATTAAAAAAGAAGCCAATTAAAGGTATACAGCCAAATTGTGAAGTAGTAACATATACTTCGTTATTAATGCATTAAATAATAAGTTCTATTGGTGATGTCTGTTTGCTCCTACTGTGGTGGTGATGTGTGTAAATAATCCAGCTAGTTACATCAACTCTAATGAACATGGAAGTATTATTTTGTTGGTAACAAAGCCACAATATCTGTGATTTCATTTATAATCATAATTGAAGGAAATGTTCACTATCAGAGGTTAATGAAAATAAAGATGCACTTTTTCTCATTCAGGTTCATGGAACCCCAGGTTAAGGATACTTGTTTTAAAACAGATACTATCATATTTCATCAGTAACTCCTCTGAGAAATACATGTTCAAGAAGAAACAAGAACTAGGAATTTGTTTACAGGGTTCTACCATTCCCAAGTGCTCTAGCTTTTGTTTAGCACACGCACACACACGCACACACAAGACACCTTTTTCTAGAAAGGTATTCAGAGATAGTCTCAGAACATCATCACTGTTTATTCTTTGATTAAATAAAAATTGGTCACAGTTCTCTGCAGGCCAAATGTAATACTTCTTTTCAGGTTAATCGATTTAAGATGTCTTCCTGGGTGTGAGCTTTGGTCACTAAAAAAATTCAGAAAGTCTTTTTGTTCTTTTTCAAGTGATTATTTGGAGTTGTATTTACATGAAATGCCTCCCACAATTTCCTTCCTTTCTGCTATGGATAAACATAAAATATTTGCAACATCAAAATGGCAGAAACACACTCCAATATTTACACAGCCATCTATACTTCAAAGGAAAGAATAATATTCTCTTTTCTAAAACGTTTTTGAAATAATATTTAGTTTGTCAGGAAAATCCTAGATTTGCTACCACAAATTTGTCATGGTCAATATGTTTGCTCAATTTAGTATTTTATGGAATGGAAAACATTCCAGATGGGAAACATTATTAGGAGTGATGTTTCTGATTATTTTGATTCATAATGTTAAGTTCAGATGATTATTGGATATCCCCTTTTTGAATTCAGAAAGAAGTTGAAGGTGGTTTTAAGTCATAATGGGAGTTTATCTTTTCTTGTCACTGTGTTAATTTGGATACAGTTGCCTAAGTCATCATCATGCATTATTAATCTGATTTATTTATGTACTTTTCTTTTGAGGAACTTATAATCAGAATTTGTTTATTTAACATTTAAAAATTTATTTTCATACACAAGGCATAATTCCCTTACTGAATTTCTTTGCATTTGTATGAGGCTACCTTGAGCATATCAGTCATTGCAGAGACAGAAATTTCCCAGTGATATAGGACCAGGATCTAAATCTTTTTTCAGTAGTGAGATCATAACCAATTATAAGTCTAACTTAGTAATAAGAGACATTTCTTTTATTTTTTCATTTTTGATATTATCACTAAGATTAGCTACCTATTTATGACTGTATGTATTTTTTCTACCCAAACTCTGACATTAAATAAATTTCTTTAGATTAATGGTTTCATCAAATTTTAGAACCTCTGGTAGGTTTTAGAATCCATTTGCCATTATATTAGGTTCCTCCTTTTAGTCTCAGTAGTCTTTATATCTGGATAAATTGTGGTACCCAAAGCCTGGACCAGCTGGGTTGTTTGCAGATCAATGTTGATACAAAGCCTGGGAACTCAATAATGCTAACCTGATGACCCTGCCTTTACTTGCTTCCTTACTTATCTTTGTTACCTTGTTTACTTGAATGTGATGATCTGGCTTTAACACATTAACTGCCATGTGAGTTTTATTTAACTCATGCTAGTTTTGAGCCCGAGGCCTCAGGAAGCATATGTAAGTCACACATCTCTTTACCTTGGGAGCCACTTGAACTATTTTTCTAGTTGCATATAACTCATGCACAGAAAACAATAAAATAACAAATTTTTCATTAAATTAGAAAGGATCATTTTGTTTTTGAAGCTTCTTTTCTGTTTTTGTAATAAAACACCATGGCCCCCAGGAAAAAGAAAAGTTTTTTTCTAGTGTGACAGTCAGTTTAACCTTTATAAATTCATTAAATGCTAAGGTTGAGGTTTAGCTGGTTGAGATTTTTGGAACCATTCTTATTAATTTAGAGAAGTTTTATTCTTTTTCTAGCTATTTTTTGCTTTGCTTTAAATCATGAATGGATGTGATATTTTATTAAATGCTTTTCCTGAATATATTGAAATAAGCACATAATCTTATTTTTTTCTGCTAATGTGTATTGTTTTATGCATTGCTAGATTCAAGCATACATTGACCAATTATGAAAACTGACCATATACAGGGTCATAAAGTGTTCTGAGGTCTTTGTATTGTTATGGAGAAGGGTGAAGGAATTGTAGTGTCCTCCAGTTCCTCAAGTGTCTGGTGATGTTCTTTGTGCCAGAGTCTCTTTTTACCCCTCTGGTACCGGCAGCTGAATTCTGGGCCTGAGAATTTATGGCCTTTCTTCTCCTTGCTCCGTTAGAGCTCACTGGTCTTGCTTGCTGACTCTTCACCTTCTGGGCCCTCATTAGTGCTGTATATCCCTTTGAGTTCTGGCTGTGATATCTGTTTGATTTCTTGTCTGGCTGATGCATTGTGCAGCCCTAGGAGACATGGTCCTGCAGCAGTACTCTCCAGGTCAGCTGGTTTGCTGATGCTATTGGTAAACTTGCAGACCCCTCTAAGGGCTTCAAACCCTCTATGGCATTTGAAGGTCAAGAAGAACTCAGTTCCTCCCTTTGTCAAACTCTTCTACACCTCTAAGTTTGGTGTGTGTGGAGAACTCTTTCAAAGGGTCCATTCTTTAGTCCCACATAGCATGCTGAAGCACTTCTCTTGGCAGTGCCTTTAAACAATCTAATATGCCTTCTGTTTCCGGCATTTTAACCCCTAATAAAGAAGTTAATGTACATGCATCTTACCATGTGTTTCCCTTGCCTCTATTTCCCTTCCCTCCCACCCCCAGTATCTACTGAGTTCCCCTTTTACATCTTGTTTGGTCGACCCATTACCTTTCTGTCTTCTTCCCATTTGAGGTAGCATTTACCCTTCCCTTCTCTGGTGGCTTCTGGAGAATGTGACTTACAGAGGAAAGGCATAAAAGACAAGTCAAATTGATATTTTCAAAGTATTATCACCATACAGCCATTTGTTAAAATTGACAACCCAACATATTTATTGATTCCATTTAGTTGCTAGTGTTGAATTAACCCCAAACATGTGAACTTACATTTTAATTTCTATATGGTTAATCTTTTCCCACATTTAGAAATTTTGATATTTACATGTTTTTCTCTTTTGCTAAGTCACTGAACCATAACGAGTATTGTTTGATTTTCTTCCTAAGTGTTTTGAGTCCAAGAACTAGAATGGGCTAAGAGTCTGCCAGAGATTTTCTTTGTTTAACATGTGTATAACTCTTGCTTCTCTAATCTTTCCTTCTCTATAACTTTTCCTTCCCATAAACATTTATTTATTCCATGATTCAAACATCTCTGAACAGAGATTTATTTATGTATTTCCAAAATGTATAGTAGGTATAATGAACCGAATCATAAAATTTTCTATAAGTAATGTAATGGCTAATCAAACTCAAGGTTTTTAATCCATTGATAGACTGTCACATAATGTATAGTTATTAGGCTTTAATATTCCTATATTAAACTCTAACCTTTTTATGTCATATTATCTATCTTCTTTTAATGTTGATAAATACTCTTGCCAAATTTGAGGTGAATATGAACTTTTTTATGGCTATATAATCTATCTTCTGATAATGTTAATAAATAATCTTGCCAAAGTAGAGAGCAATATTTAATAAGTTAGCATGTAGTTGTCGGGATGGGGTGTATGAATTTTACACAGACTATTCCTGACAATCCCCCGTGCCTCTGGTAGCCTCCTTCTCATATTACGTAGTAGGTTCACTTCTTTTAAAGGCCCTCAGGGACTAACTTGACCACCTAGACAGTTAACTTCACTATTTCTTGTTGGGATTTGAGGCAATGCAGTCTTTTGGTTGAAGGAAACAGTTTCCAGATGTCATAAAACCAGACATTACATCTAGCTTATACAGTATTCTCATGGAGTATCTTGTAGTGGCCCTGTGTACTTTTTTGAAATTTCTTACATGAGCCATTCTGCAACATGTCAGGCACTAGTGCTCTCTGATTACTGATTATTGAGTTGATCTAATAACTTCTTGTTCAGACAGGAAATAAAAGTATGGAAACTATCAATAGTGTCTTTACTGCTTTTTGTCTATTTTGGCAAAATTTTAGTTTTATTATTTTCTAAACTTATTTTCCCAGAACTAACATAGCCCTGGATAATTACTCATGCCATTCTGTATTCATATTTTTTGTTATCAGAAAAACTCATAATAACCTCTTTTAGTTATTGATGTACTCACTCAAATACTAGTCAAACAACAGTAGGGAGAATTTCCTGTGGCTCTACTTGGAACATTCTAGTGTGTGTTAGTCCAGGTCCTACAAGAAGCAGATGCCAAGATGTGATTTTATTTAGGAGAAATGTCTGTGTTAGAGAAACTTAGGAGAGCTGGGAGAGTGATGTAAGTCTGAAACAGGTGAAAAGAAAGGATGAAAACGTTGGGTAGAAGCATCCTAGGCTACTGGGCAGTCCAAGCAAGGTTTAGCAAAGCCCTCCTTGAGCCATACATGGCCAGATGAGTCCCCTGCCTCCCAAGAATGAGTCGGCCTTGGTATCACTGTCACACTCAATTACTAACTGGGACTAGCCCTTGGGAGATGTGGCCAGGGTGCAAACACTGTGATGGATTTCAAAGTGTCCTTGGCCAAAGTGCACAGCATAAAAACTTTTATGTAAACTTTGAATAAGGAATGATTAAGGAAGGAGTGATTAAGAGAGTCGTGAGGACTGTTCTGGGGAAGGCTTCTCAACTAGGCTTTGAAGGATGTATAAACATATGTGGATATGAAAATTCAGGGGCTTACTGTGGGTCTGTGCAACTGAGAAACAGGGTAGGTTTGGTGGTGAGGGTTTAAGGTAGGGTTAGAATCAAATTAAGGACCCAGGATGCATTGCTAAGGAGTGAGGGCTTAAACTGTATATGGTAGGTTAGTTCATTGTGTTAGGAGGCAACATTGTACAGGGTATGGGGAGGCAGTGAGTCGTAGAGAGGAACACTGTTGTAGTCTACGGTGGGTAAAGAAAACAGGCTACCTGAAGTAACGTGATTGCAGTGGGGAAGGAGAAGAGTGGGTGCCCATGGAGTGGGCACTACTGCAGACCAGTGGTTCTCAACTGGGAGCAGTTTTGTCTCCCAGGGGACATTTGTAATGTCTGGAGACATTTTTGGTAGTCACAGTTGGGAATGTGGCATCTAGTGAATAGAGGCAATGCTGCCAAGCATCCCACAATGCACAGAACAGCCCCCCACAACAAAAAATTATAAAAACATCAATAGTGCTGAAGTGGAGCAACCTTGCAGGAGACCCATGAGAATTCTGGACTATAAGAGAAGGCCACCAAAATGGTTGTCAGTGGTTTAAATGACTGAATGATCTTGTGGTCATTAGCCAAGAAAGGCAATGACAGAAGAACAGGTGACAAGAAAGAGGTAATTATTCTGGAAACGTTTGTTTGATTCTATCAGAGACTTATTTTAATCTTCACAATAGTTTGACTTTATTTGCTCCTCTCTCTGTTTAGAATGTCCTTTCCCCCAAACTCCTCCTATCCATCCTTCCTGATGCATTTTGAGCCTTCCTTCTCCCTCCCTGATCTTCTGTGGGAATTGGCCAGGTCTTCCTTTGTTCTATCATTTGACTTTTTATGCATGTGTACTCTCATTACATGTTGAATTAAAATTATTTGTCTATGTTTCTATTTTGTTTATAGAATTTGAAGGTATAGATGATAGTCATATTCATTTCGGCACCTAACTCAGCATATGGAAATGCTCAATACATGTATGGATGATTGAATGAATAAGCTAAAGGGGCTTTGTTAATATGTGCCAATATTTTACATCAGTCATTCAATGCAGAAAAATTATTTTTGAAATTTTAGTTATAGTACTTGGTATGTTTTATTATAGAAAGTTTTTGTATTAAATCTTTTCAGATGATACCTAAGTTAATTGTGTTCCATTTATAGCTTCGTTCATTTGGGCTTAAATCAGACCTCTGTTACTTGTGGCTTTATTTCTGTTTTGCTTATTATAACTACTGTTTTCTACAAAATCTACTTAGGCTGTCTGATTCATGTTAATATTCAGAGGAAGAAACAAATTGTTCATTTTTTTCCCACAAATACTTATCAGTCATTTATTATCTAGCAGCTGCTGTTAGACATTGATGGTATAGCAATGTTTTTCCTATTGGAATAGTATTGTTTTTATTAAAATATATTCATGAGCTAGGTAAATGATTTATTACTATGGTAAAAGCATGGAGAAGGCAGGATCCTGACTGTCTCAGTCCAAAGATGACACAAACCATTTCTATGTACTTTCTATTGAAGAGAACTAGTTGCCTGGCTCTACCTAGATGCAAAAGGGCTAGAAAATGAGGGATTTCCCAGGAGGAAGAGAGAAACATAGATATTGGTGATCAGTAGCCTTTACCCTTCTGTTCTCCAAATATTCCTTTGTTCATCTCTTCCTACACATCATACCTACTCAACTTGTCTACAAAGAGACAACCCCAGGTTCCCACAAAGGCTCTTTCTCTGGCTCAGAGTCCAGGATCTCTGGGTAATGCACAGTGTATCTTCATAAAGTCCAGATGTAGCATTTTGTGGCTTGGCAAAATGTGAATTAAAAAGACAAATTATTACCACCCCCCCCAAAAAAAAGAAATTAAAAAAAAAAACGTTATTTTTACCTCCACCAACTCAGTATACAACATGATCAGCATGACTGCAACCCTAACCTTAATTTCCTACAGAAAGAAAGGGAGATACCTAGTAGTCAATGATTTTTAGCAAGTTTTTACTCTTTCTTGTGAGGAATTATGGAGACTCACTACCTTGGCAGGAGGGGAGTTCCTTGATTACTTTTCTTGATTCATCTTTCTAGGAAGTCCATCAATTGACAAGGCATTTACCTTGGTTCTGTCTTCTGGAAGGGTCTTGTCCATTATCCTACTCCTTGGCCACATCTAAAATGGGTTCTGGGGAGGCTGCTGTGTTGGGGGAGCTTCAGGAATGCTGGGGTATTTCTGAGAACCTGTAGGTTATTTTACTGTGAAAGCAGTCAGAGGCTTTTTTAGTCCAGGTTCATGGATGTTTTGACAATATAATCCCTCAAAACCTTGGTTGGCTTCTGACAGCAGATTAAGTGTTGATAATTGCTTCAAGTTAGTTTCCTGTGATAGTTGCCAAAGCCTAAAAGGCATTTATGTTAAATCTGTGAGTGCCAAGAATCTGTTATAGGGAAAAATAAAATGTTGGATTCTCACTTTACTGGTAAACCAAATAAAACTCCAACTGTATTCAAGGAGAAGAAAATTACAACATACTGTAATCTTCAGATAGAGAAAAATACAAAAAAAAGATATAATAAATGAAAAGACAATTGATAGATTTGCCTAAATAATAAGTGAGTACCATATATCAAAATAATTATAATAAAAAGATAAAATTAAAAGGAAAATATCTGCTACAAATATGACAGATGTCTGGTGTATGTATGGCATGTCTCCCTCTAGATATTGTATGTATTGTTTTTTCTTTTTCTTTAGAAGCCTCTTTCCAGAAGAATAGATATTGTATGTATTTTTGTCTTTGTTTTTAAGTACCATTGCTTTATAACACTTTGGCAATATGTTATATATCCATATATACCTATGAAATAGTTTTAAACGATTTCCTGTGTTAAATTTCCTCACTGTTATGATTTTTGGTTTTATGTCTTCAAGGATAATTTTAGTGAGAGTTTGGAAGAGGCTGTCCTGAGGACCACTACCCAAACCCCACATGAATGTAGCCATTTCTTTGATAATCCTCTCCACTTTTAGTGAGTTCATATGATGTCAGAAACAGCTCAGTGCCTATAAGAAAGGGAAGTATTACAGAATTTACTCCTTTTTATTGATGGTGCTGGGACACACTATTTGAATTTGAGTGTTTGGGGTACATAAATCTTGGGTAGATGAATCCAGAATCTTTATTTTATTTTCTTGATTCAGATGGGTCAGATCAGTCTCTTTTTTAAGTGAAGTAGGTATCAACAATGTATTTCCTTGTTATTGTCTCACATTTATTTATTTATTTATTTATTTATTTTCAAGACAGAGTCTGACTCTCTGTTGCCCGGGCCAGAGTGCAATGGTGTCATCATAGCTCACTGCAACCTCAAACTCCTGGGCTTAAGCCATCCTCCTGCCTCAGCCTCTCAAGTAGCTGGGACTACAGGTTCTGGCCACCATGCCCGGCTAATTTTTCTATTTTTTATAGTGACAGGATCTCACTCTTGCTCAGGCTGGTGTTAAACTCCTGGCCTCAAGTGACCCTCCTGCCTCGGCCTCCCAAAGTGCTAGGATTATAGGCGTGTGCCACCGTGCCCGACCTGTCTCACTTTTATACTGGTGATCTGGAAGTGTCCCATAGAATGGGAAAGGTAAAGAATGCTGCCAGAGGAAGGAAGAAAAACTCATCTTTTAAAAACAACTTACAATGAATTTTCTGCTTTATGCATCTGGAACCAGTTCTTATGTTTTCTTCATATCATCGATTTATTCCTTTTTTCAATGTATGTTTGTGTATAATACACTATTTCCTTGGGCATGATCATTAGTGTTATAATAAGGAACTGTCAGGAAGAGAAACCTTTTTGCATTGAACAGAGTATCCCAAAACAAAATGAATCTTGAGTTCATCTTTGTGATGTTTTATTATATAATATTTATACTCTGCTATGGTAAAAAGAGTGGCTGTAACATCTGCGTTTTTAGTGGAGAATTTTTCATCCTGTTTCAAAATGTGTTCAATTTCAAAATAGTTATGAGCTCCTATTATGAGCATCTTTTTAACACATATTACCTTTCTTAGGAAATAGGGTAAAATCATTTCACTTTTGTTTCACATATAATGGAACTGAGGGTCAGAGACATGAAGTAATTTTCCCAAGATTTCATGAATGCAAACCCAGAACTCATATCTGGGCATTCTTCTTATAAATATCATCATACCGATTCTCATGATATGATTTATGATTAAATATTGAAAAATAAGTATTTTAGTCAACAATTCAACAGCACCTTATTTTCAAATGTTGTTCGTCAGTTGCCAATGCCTAATGTGATAATTGTAAATGATTTGGGAAAAGAGTCCAAGGGGTTTATATTTTGTACTTGTTGTTTTTACCCTTTAATAAAATCTGAGAGAATGTTATTGGTTATAGCAACAGTACATGTGTTTCCCATGTATTGTGAAAAAATATATGGATGAATGCCACACTACTGAAATAAGAATATTTTGGAAAAACAATTCAATTGTATAAAATCCTCTAAACATAAAAATTTTGGCCTATGGGAATAAATTGGAACCAGTTGTATAATCACTTACTACCTTTCAAAACAGCTTGGCAAATAGAAGATCATTACTCTAAGTAATTAGGAAACCCTTGCCCAAGTGAAAACTACTTTTGCTGCATTTAATAGTCATTGAAAGAAAGTGTTTGGAATTTGATTGGCATTTATCATGAATCAAATTGCAGTACCCATCTGCAGATAGGTTTGTTGCTAAAAATATGGCATGATCTAAATATAATTTTATGAACCACCTGTTTTGTTAAGTCCTCCAATACCTTACTAGGTTCTTTCCAAGTTTAAAAAAAAAAAATTAAATGCTTCCTTAGGAGCCTTTAGGCAAAGCCCTAATATTTTTATTATTTGAACAGGAAGAATACTGCAATGGGGTGGATTATAGAAAAATTGATGGAAGTAAAATACTTTTAAGTCCTTCATTGATAAATAAAAAGAGAAATCACTTTGAGGACAAATATTTGCCATTTTTTCTTGAATTTAGTGTTTTCAAACATACAAGGTTTTATTTAAGAAAAGGCCTTTAAGTTATAAAGGCAATATTCTTAGCAGGCTGGAGTATTCTAGCACTGCTTAAAAGGAGGTGCTGATGGCCTCTGGATAGAACTATATTCACTTCCCCTCATATGGGAACACAGGTTGGACCCATGTGCAGTTTTATTGGAACATTAAAATAGAAGTATAGGGAGGGAGGGAGGGAAAAAAAATAAAATAAAATAGAAGTACCTCCTAGATTTTGATCCAAAAGGAGTGTAAGAAAATTCTGTGGTATAATAAAAATGTTTTCAATATTGCTTGAGAGCAGTGTGATGCTATTCAGACTGGTTTTGTAGGTGCATTTAGTTAAGTAAACAAGCTCTCTCAGGTCTATTTGTATCTTTTATCAAGATACTATCACATTTCCCCTCTTCAGCATGCTGTTTAAAAAAGACAGAAAGGGATTTTCCATGGATCTGCATTCTCAGGTTTCAAGAACAGTGTCTTTGTTACTTCTTGTAAGTATAGTTGAAATTATTTTTCTGGAAGGGCATAGAATGCTGGAGTTTTTGTATATGTTGAAAATAAGTGATTTGTACTTATCTTTGGAAAATAGACACTGGTAGAATTAGTGAAGTATGTTAGGCCATTAGAAAAGTATCCAAGAAATAGATAAAAATTCTTAATATTTATGGCATTGCTTTGGATTTTTAGACTATAATTCCAGTGCTTTAGAGTCAGTATATCTGATGGAATTTAATTAATTTTTAAATCATTTATTGTGTAATCTTAACACATTAGCACACTAAGAGTGCCTAAACACTTTACTTTTTAGCACTGAAAGAAAACCATCCTGTAAACCATCCTGTAAACCATCATACAAGTCTCAAGACTACCATAATTTAAGAATGTTCAGAAAAAAATTAAAGGATTACTAAAGATTATATGAGGAAAAAATCAGGTACTTCACTATGTTTGTCACAAAAATGTTCCTTTCAACAGCTACATGTTGAGTGCCTGCTATGTTTCTGGCAATGTTATAGATGTTGGAACTGTAAAAATAGTAAAGGTGTTCTTTACCAGTGTAAAAAGAACTTTATGACTACAATTGCCATAATCATTTAAATGGTTTTAAGTGATTATTCAGTTAAAACAGTGATTTAAAATATTTTTTATTTACAATGGAATTGAAAACAGTGGTGTCAAAGTTATCTCTAAATTATTTTAAGATATTTGGAAGTAAGAAGTGGAAATGAAGTGTCATTCACTAAAAGTGTGTTTATCATACTGCCTGTAATTCAGTAACTGATTTCTGAATTGGTTCTTCACAGGAACGTGCTTTCCTAAGTGAAAAATTGCAAAGTTTTATATATTTATTTATTTATTTATTGTTAACGATGCAAGCTTGAAAGCAAAGTTTTGAATGTAGGTGAATGCATATTTGTGTACTCCGAGGTGTGAAGAGTGCTTTTCAGTGTCAAGATTAATTAGTACACTGGCCTCTGCCTATCTGACCTCATCTCCTAGTTCATATCTCCCAGTTGGCACAGCTTCAGCCTCACCATTCTGTCACTTTAGCTTGCCAAAATTTTTCCATCTCTGGGCCCCTTAGTCGCTGTTAGGAATGTTCACTTCTGTTTGGAATGTCCCCCCAGAATTTTCCATGGCAACCTCCTCAGTATTATAGCCTCAGCCTGGCTGTCCACTCCTGGAGTGCCTCTTTACCCTCACCCGTTATTCTCTGTCTCCTGGCCTTATTTAAGTTTCTTTTTCCTTTTTTTTTTTTTTTTTTTGTAATTTTCAATTTTTTTGTTTCAGCATATTATGGGGGTACAAATGTTTAGGTTACATATATTGCCTTTGCCCCACCCAAGTTAGAGCTTCAAGTGTGTCCATCCCCCAGATGGTGCACACTGCACCCATTAGGTGTGTACATACCCGTCCCTTCCTCCGCCCTCCCACCTGCCCGAAACCCTGTGAATGTTACTACTATATGTGCACTTAAGTGTTGATCAGTTAAGTCAGTTAATACCAATTTGATGGTGAGTACATGAGGTGCTTGTTTTTCCATTCTTGTGATACTTCACTTAGTAGAATGGGCTCCAGCTCCATCCAGGGTAACACAAGAGGTGCTAGATCACCATTTTTTTTTTTTTTTTTTTTTTTTTGTGGCTGAGTGCTAGTCTTTTTTTGCTACCACCTATAATATATAATGTCACTACATTAAATTTCATAGCTTACAGTCTCAATTATTCTCTCATTTAATATATATTAGGTTATTAAGTATGAAATGCTCAATTTCCTTTAGTACTAAGTTTGAGAGTTGCTATCTCTGACATTTCACTTTGACACTTCTTGTTTTATTTTTATTGTGAAGGTACCTCCTCGTTCTATCAAACACATGGTTTGGCTTATGATTATCTTTCAAAGTTTTTTTACAGCAATTTTTGTGAAACCATGGATAAGTAAAAAATTCATGTTATTTTCAAATATGAGTTCTGTCATGGAACCAATGCTGACAGACAGCTCGAAGTATCAACCAAGTGTTTGGAAAAGATGTGGCTAATGAATGCACAATACATCAGTGGTTTGAGAAGTTCTGATCTGGTGATTTTAATCTTGAAAATGAGCCAGGTGGATGACCTGAGACCAAGGTGGATGATGAGCTGAAAGCTGTAGTGGAAGCGAATTCATCTCAACCTTTGTGTGCATTAGCAGCAAGGTTTGATGTTACTATTCCAACAATATTGCACCATTTGAAACAAATAGGCAAGGTAAAGAAGCTGGATAGATGGGTATTGCATTAATTAAACGAGTGTCAGAAGAGAAATCGTCTTGAAGCTTGCCTTTCTTTGCTGTCACGACATAAAGGCAAAACATTTCTATACCATATTACGTGTGATGAAAAATGGATTCTTTTTGACACTTGTAAGTGTTCGGCACAGTGGTTGAATAAAGATGAAGTACCGAAACGCAGTCTAAAACTGAATATTCATCAAAAAAAGCTACTGGTGTCTAGTGGTCCAGCACTGGTATTATCCACTACAGCTTCATGAAACCTGATCAATCGATTACAGTGGATGTCTACTGCAAGCAGGTGGATGAAATGATGAGGATGCTTGCAATTAAGCAGTTGAAATTGGTCAAAAGAAACAGGCCAATCCTCTTGCAAGACAATGCTCCACCACATGTTGCACAAACAATGCTGCTCAAACTACAGATGCTGGACTTGGAAACTCTCTGTCATCCACTGTATTCACCAGACCTTGCACCAACTGACTACTACTTCTTCCAGGCTTTGGACCACTTCTTCCATGGAACAATATTCAATTTTCAACAAGCTGTGGAAAACGCCTTTTGCAATTTCATCACCACTTGCTCTCCAGGCTTCTTTGCTGCTGGCGTAAACAAGCTACTGTTAAGATAGCAAAACTGTGTCGATAGTTTAGGTGCATACTTTAATTAATTGTACTGCTTCTTGTTTGAGATATAATAAACTACACTTTTGATTCAAAAGCAAATATTTCATATTTAATGACCTTAATATTTAGCATCTGGTATGTGCCAGAAATATAGAGAAGAATATAGACAAAATTCAACTCTCATGGAGCTTATATTTTAGTGGATGGTATCAGGCAAGTAACAAACATAAATAAAAATATATCAGGTGCTATGGAGAAATATCATAGCAGTGATAAGTGCTATGGAGAAAAATGAAATGGGATAAACGGACTAGAGATAATAGGCTGGGTGCCATGTTATATAGCATGATGAGAGTTGAACAGAGACCTGAAATGAGCGATAGAGGGAGCCAATAGGGAGAAGTACTTGAGGCAGCAGGTTCAGTCAGTGCAAAGGTTCTGAGGTGGGGCTATGCTTGTCATGTTTGGTGAATAGCAAAGACACAGGGTTGGGGCTCTAGAGTGAAAGAAGATGGAAGTGAGAGAAGGTGAATTCAGAAAACTGGTTGTGTATGTGCTTGGAGGATCAGGGAGGGTGGTGGTGGGGCAGATCACAAGATCACACAGGACATTGAAGATCACTGTAAGGACTTTTGATTTTATTGAGTGACATGGAAAGCCATTAGAGTTGGATTTTTTTTTTTTTTTTTTTTTAAGGAGAGTGACATGGTCCAGACTTTCTGTGTCACAATTACCGTGACTTCTCTGTGGAGACTAGATTAATAGAGGGCTGTTGATTTAGTTAAGGAAAGAGATAATGTTGATTAGATCATGGATGTAGTGGTAAAATTTGGGAGAAGTGGTTGGTTCAATTTTGGTTATACTTTAAGTTATAAGGATTTGCAGATGGACTGAATATGGGATCTGAGTCAAAGAGCAATTCTTGATTTCTCTTGAAGGTTTTTTGGTCTGAACAATATAGAAAATACTGCTGCCATTTACTGAAATAGGGAGCATTGCAGAAACAGCAGGTTTGGACTGGAAATCAAGTTTGGCTTTAGACATGTTAAGGTTGAGAATGTTATTTAAGTGGAGATGTTGAATAGCAAGTTCGATATTGGATTCTGGAATTCAGAAGACAGGTGTTTCTTTGTGAAAACTCTTTAATGGTTTCCCATTGCTCAAAGATAAATTCTAAATTCCTAGTACCACATTCAAGTTCTCTTACATCTGACACCAGCCTACCTTTTAAGGTTTCTGTCTCACACTATTACCTTACATAGATCAAACCGAACAAGCTTTATTATTTATAGACTGTTCTACACTTTTCTTTTTTTCCATTTTGATGCATTTGTCTATGCTATTTTTTATTCTTGGAATGCTTGTCATCTTAACTCTACCCATTGAAATACTATCCAGTCTTCATGACTTTATACATAAGAGTGTTGAGAGAAAAGTGAACCATGGAAAAGAAACTTTTTATGTTCAGTTGAAGACAGTTAGTGAATAGACTCCTTGCTGTTTTGCTTCTGTGTGCTCATTTTATTTAACCTATGTTACAATGTGCTTTCTCTTCTTAGTGACTGTTGGGAAAAATTCATTTTTATTTTCTTTATTTTCAGATGGGTACATTTAAGGCACATGATGGTGAATATTTCTTAGAACCTATAATGAAGGCAGATGGGAGTGAACATGAAGATGATCACAACAAGCCACATCTTATCTACAGACAAGAATTAAAGAGGAACTCTTTTTTACAGTCTCACAAGCCCTGTGAAGTTTCAGGTAAACTATGAAGTAAAACTTTTTTTCAGTTAAATCATGATGCTGTTTAAATATTTTTATAAGTTAGAATTTACATATTTTTCTTAAATATTTTTATATATTATCTTTAATTGATTTTTTAAAATTGACAAAATTGTATATATTTATCATGTACAACACGTTTTGAAACATATACATTGTGGCATGGCTAAATCAAGCTAACATATGCATTGTCTCACATACTTATCTTTTTTTTATTAACGGTGAAAACATTTAAAATTTACTCTTAGCAGTTTTCAAGAGTACAATACATTATTATTAACTGTAGTCATGATGTTGCCTCTTGAATTTATTCTTCCAATCTAACTGAAATTTTATACACTTTGACCAACATCTTCCCAACTTGTCCCCAACCCTAGACCCTAATAACCACCATTCTAGTCTTTGCTTCTGTAAGTTCAAATTCTTTAGCTTCCACATATAAAGGAGATGATTTGGTATTTTTAAAATATTGAATTATTTGATATTTAAATTTTTTTCATCTGTGAGTATCCATTAGAGATTATCTCTCTACATATAATTTTGTTGTATGTAGTAAACTAAATTTAAATCCAAAAAGTTATTCAGTGTATGAGATTTACGGAAAATAATAATAGAAAAATTTTCTTTTAATCTGTTAGTCACACTAGTATTATTTAATTTTTTCAGCAGGATTTTTGATGAAAAAACCATGAACCTAAGTAACAATAACACATTACTCAATTTTGCATGGTTTTAACTTTATGTAAATGGAAACATATGGTTTTCTGTGACTTATCCATTTTGCTCAGCATTATTTCTGGGATTCATCTATTTTGGTATATGTAGTAGCAGTTAATTCATTTTCATTGCTGTACACTATTTCGTTGTCTGAATATATCACAGTTAATATATCCATCTTCCTGTTGAACTTTCGGCTTTGCAGGTTTTCACTCTTATAAACAATGCTGCTGTGAATATTCTTGTCCCCATCTCCAGTGTTTGAGAGTTTCTCCAGGGTATACACATAAATATTAGATAATTATATATTGGTTTACAAAGTGATTTTTATCAATTTTATAGTTCCAGCAACATATGAGAGAGGTATGTTTACATGATTTCTTCCTATAAAATTCAGACTTGAAGGTGTATATAATAGATTAGAATCTGGGAAGCATAGATTTCTAAAGTGTAAATCTGTTGCTAGTACAATACTTGTATATAGCATAACAGTTGTATTTATTAAGAGTTATATCCATATAAGTACATGTATCTTCACTATTCATAGAATGACATACAATGATGTGGTGGAGAAAAGGCACCTGCAGTTATCATCAAAGTACAAAACCTAGACAAAAGAGTGGGATTAGAAAGGATTTATTTGAGATTGTAGGTGTCCATAAACTATAGTTCCAAACACTGTGATGCCATCTGTTTTGGGATATAATGATATGTAGGCCTTTGAAGGTTTTCCCTGGGAATGCACTTCTTAACCTTTGGAGTGGTTCTCACTGTGTCTAAGGCCGTGTTTTAAATCTATTGACATAATAGATGCCTTTCTTATGCTTTTAATATGAGCATAAGGGTTTCATTTTTATGGCTTCAAAGAAAACACAAATGGGTACAGCTTCACAATAGAATTCTACAGAAGGCAGCTTATGCTTGTTCTGATCTACCATTCAGGAGCAGCTTGTTTAATGAATTGTTTAGGTTCTTAAGAAAACCATCAAGTAGACATTCTGAATGCATAAATGTTTCACATAATGATATGCAGGGTTTTGCATTCACAATTAGTGTTCATTATCAGCAAGAAAATGGTCTGAGGAAAGCCTGGCCTTTTTGTTTAAAAAAAAATTTTATACTAAAGATTTATTATAAAAACTACAAATAAAAAACTAATAGAAAGCTTATGGGATTTAGTTCTCTTTTAATCACAATATACTTTTTTCTATAACTTTTATCTGCTAAAATGTAAAAGATAGTATCCATTCTTTTCAATTCTTAATTTACTTCCAATTTTAGGTACAATTAACATACATGTTCTTAATCACTAATAAGGGCAATCAATTAATGGCCAAAAAACTTAGCTACTAATCATCATTTTGTTAGTGAAAGAGGAGAGTTGCGAACGTAATTAATGAAATGTTATCCAAGGCTTTTTTTTCCTCCCCAATTCACACATTGTTGTCCAGAAATACTTGAAGGTCTTATGTATTCTAATAGGTGAACCGTCAGCAGAATCTTTCAGATAGGTTGGGCCTACAGATTTACACATGAACCAAAATTATTAAATGGAAAAGGAACAGTGATACCTTTTTTCATACAGTATTTCTATCGATGGTCTTAATTCATTACAATTCTAACATGTTACAATTCATAGTGGCTTTAGCCTTGATGAACTAGATTAAATTGTTTCCAAGGTCAGAGTTCACTGTGTGTCTTGAGATTATACAAATTAAATTTGGCAGCCAAACCTAGCCATTGTGGATGGCCAGGCTTTCAGATAGATATCAGATATATTCTAAGTAAAATCTAGAGGAAATGGCAAAGCAAGCAAACACAGAAACCCTTCAAAATGAACAAACACACAAACACCACCACCAAGACAAAACTAAATATAGCCCAAGGTGGTGGTGGTGGGACCCTGAAAAGATTGACAGGAATGAAGAAAAGTCTCTGAATTCTGTTCAGTGTAGTTCCACTATTGCTTATCCTCTAAGGGCTGATAAAATTGGTTTTCATTCCTCAGGAGGCCTCGTGAGACTTTCTCTGTTCCTTCCATCACCCCCTCTTGTCTCTCTCATCTCAGTGCCATGGGGTGGGACACAGAGCATTTGTAGAGCAATAAAACAGATGGCTGCATGTACGTGAAATGAAATGTCTTTGAATGGGTGTTAAGAAGACGTCAGCCAGCTTTAAATTTCTGTACTTTCCCTGAGTTTTTAAAAATTTATTTATTCTTATAGTCTTTGCATCCCTAATGTACAAAATGTATAAAAATTTGTTAAAACAAGGTTATAGACAAGAGGGAATGTAGCATTTGAGTATTCAAGGTCCTGATGTGTGTGGAGAAGAGTTACTCATTTACTATTCCAGGAGAATAAGGTGCAGGTGTGTGGGATGTCTGGGGAGGCTGGCAAGGCACATGGAGGCCAGATCTGAAAGGATTTTAAGGACTTTTTTGGCTATCTCTTATTGGGGAAACAAAGATATTTTAAAGTGAAGACATCATATGATCTGCTTTTTTAAAACTGTTGTATTCCTCAGTTGGCATGGCAGCTTTTTAAAATATACATAATTTTGGATTTGAATGGGAACAGACTGAATTAAAGAAAAAAGCTAAATTATTAACAAATAATTTTAGTTTTAAGTAAAGTGCACATGAAGAAGAAAATTGAAGATAATTTCCTTAAAGCATTTTTCTGAACTTTGAAGAGCTGTTAAAGGTTTTTTAGTGCGTAACGTATTTGGATAACATTTCTGTGAATGCATAGGAACTGCCTTTTCAACAAAATTGTGTGACGATAACCCTTCCTTTAGGCATAATTTAATCAGCCTCTGTCTGTAGGAAATCCAGATGCTGTTAATTTCAGCAGAGGTCACAGTTCACTTAGTAAGCTGGGCGTCAGGGAAAAGAGTTCTAATTCTGGCTCCATTACTAACAGGCTTTGAGACCTAAACCTCTTTAGGACTCAACTAGATTAGGTAATGAATAGTTAATAAATTTAACCTATTTCCACTTTAACTGAATGTCAAATTTAGGGGTCTTTAACTTAGATACCTTACAGCTATTAGGAATCAGACACTTACCAGAAATATGTAAAGTCAGGTGTCGTTGGGACATTGAACTATAGGGCACTGGAATATACATTCTTCTTTCAAAAGGCACTTTGGGAATGTGGGACCAATTGCCAGATCTTTAATATTTTATAGAGAAGTTGAAAATATATATTTTTTTAAAGTGAAAAAACACTTAAACGTAAGAGCTGAATTTGGTTTGTTAGCCATCAGTTTGTAATCTCTGACTTGGTGATTTCTGAAGTCCCTGCCATTTATAACATTTTATAAATTTATGAGCAGAGAAAGAAGGTGCTACTAATTCATCTAGGGACAGAGGATCATAAATATGGCTATGACCATGACTAATATTTTGAACTAATAACTTGTTAATGGTGTTTTTGAGAGTCAGCTCAAGCTTCTTAATGTATCTAGAGATAACTAAAGAGATCTCATTCACCTGTCCCACCCTTTTACTGAAACTACTCTCTAGAAGATTACTGAAAACCTCCTACTTGCCTGAAACAATAATCTGTCTTAGTCTTACTGTTTTGGGGTACTATTTCACACTAATGATTAATTTATCTTAATTGAATTTTTCTTCTTTGGCTTCTCTGACATCCTTTGCTTTCAACTTTGCTTCTTTTCTTTCTTACTATTCCTCTCATTTCACTTCCTGGTTGTTATTGTTTTCTCATCTTCTAAGTTAAAGGTTGTTTAAAGTGCTCTTCTTGGCTACCACTTTTGACCATTTTTTTATGTAGTCTACATAAAAAGTTTTCTACTTTCCTAATTTTAATTACTATTTTTAATGATACATAAATTTGAAAAAAATGTTTTAACTTCAGCTCCTGTTTTAAGATTAAATATTAAGTCTACAAACTGCCTGACACATGTTTTCTGGGATGTCTCAGTGGCATCTTAGATTCAACACAGCTCAATCTGAAACCGTTCTCCCTCTTCACCTGCACCCCCAAAAAGAAAACTTTTTTCTTTTGGTGCCCAAATTTCTGTTTAAATCAAGTACATGCTATAGTGGAAAAGGAACGGGTATTACTTTTTTAAAAAGTTCTAGTCTACTAATTAGAAAAGGTTGATTTATATTGGAATAACAAACTATTTGCCTCGACCATTCAAGTCTCCCCTTTTGCTTTGTTTGTTAACCAGTATTCTGTAGTGCATGGAAGTAGTTTATTTTCCTAAGTAGCTATTCAGTCTTATTGCAATAGTCATGTTCTTAAGTTAGATATTGTCCCAAACAAAGAATCCTAAATTGTGAAATTGGACCTAGTAAGTTTTTAAGATTACGAATCCTATGGAATAGAACTACTTCATGCATACAGACACACACACACACACACACACACACACACACACACATTTTCTCTTTCTCTCTCCATTCATAGTTATATCTCATTGATATTTAGAGTAACTCTGTGAGATATAATCACCCTCAAGTTACACATATTTTCTGTCTGGGGAAGAATGTAGTGGTGGTGCGGCTGTTGGTTCCATATGTATAGAGTTATCTTATTAACTGACCTGTTTTGCCAGTTGTGTGCTCTGCTTGCCATAACAGTGAAATGTTCATGTATTTAACAATGCATTCCAAAGAAAAGAATCAATATGCCATATATCATTCTTATTTTGTGTTGTCATCATTTTATCTGTGGCAGTGTCCCAGATCTTTGAAGTTCTATTTCTTTTTTGTCCATGAAGTCCTGGATTATCTAGTTTTATTTCTAATGAGGTTGATGATTCCCATAGCAGATGAATTATGTGAAATAGGCAAGTGAAAAAGAGAACAAATATGCTAGAAACCAGAGGGCATGCTTTTGCAGTTGTCAGGTGCATTTTGGCAGGTAATCATAAACTTCTTCACATTTTAGCTGTGGTAACAATAGTGCTTTCCAGGAAGAACTATTTGGCTACTCTGGAGAATTAGTTTAATAGGTTTTTTATCTTTCCTTCTTTACTAGGATTATGTATTTCATACTATATCATTAAACTGGAGAAAGTTTTGCAGGTAGAAATAATGATTCATTCTTTTCTAGTTTTTAAAGCAAGGTTTTTCTCTTAATGTTTTTTTTTCTCTGCTAGCCTGGAAATGAATAATAGAGGATTATGTATCTTGAAGTATAAGAAGCAATCATAGATATAAGCCATAATTGAAGAGTCAGCTATGCTAGTGTCTTGAATATAATGGAGTCAAACCACTTTTTGTATTTCTGATTTGACTTGATTGCCTCTCACTGTTTGTAAAGTTAAAGCTTCTTGTTCCCTGTTAGGAATTCAGATGATTTTTTCTGGCCTATGTCAACTTGTTCTGGTTCACATGTTCATTAAATCTGTTGAGGAGGGATAGAGACTATTGAACCTTCTTTGAAATATACTGTGTGTTTTTCTGTTCTAACTCCATTAAGAATGCATTTTGTCTTTGTTTTAGATTAGTCCACTTCCTATTTTGAAATTGGTATATGGGATTTTCAGTCATTTTTCAACTCGGTAAAGTTTGTATGAGTTTTTAATTAATGACAATGTAAGCCTTCACTGCTAGAATTGAATACATCTCCATTTATCCCTCGTTATAACAGTGCTTACTTTTCAGTGATGTCTGCCATCTTGCATTTTCTTTATCTTGTTTCATACTCTTAGTCACTTAACCTTTAAGAAACGTTTCCTTCAAATATTTTCCTTTCACAGTGAGATATTCTGTCTCCTCAGTTTTTTTTTTTTTAATTCCCATTGGTCTAAATATGAATTATTTAAATACTCGGGTGCCCTTCATTTATAGACATAAAAATGGAATCATTAATTTTTTTGTTCTTTTACTAATTGTGCCTTATTATAGATTCTTGCTTCAGTGAAAATTGCTATTCAGTTGTTTTATAATTTGCATCTTGTTCATTTTTCTATGGCTAGTGTACCTGCTGTGATTTTTTCAAGATTAAGATTGTGGGTTCTGGAATCTCTGAGCATAGACTCTCTCACGATTCAGGGTCTGTACTATTAATTCTGCACATGACTATCACTATCTTGCATTGTTTTTAAACTTGTTATATGCTTCTGTCATCCCACCTATGAGTTTTAATATTTTGTTTTTATGTTCCTTTATTTCATTTTTCACATTCTTCATTGCAACTGCACTGTTATGCATAACTTCTGTGTAAGTAGCTGAGGAGTTAGTACCAAAATAACTTTTCTGCTTACAGGCAGGTATGTAAAGTGAGGTTTATCCATAAGATGCTTTGACGACTTACAGGAGGAGCACCTAGCTCAAATGTGGAGGACAGAGAAGGCTTACTTGAGAAAATAAGTCATTATCTGAGACACAAAAGATGAGTAGGAGTTAGTCAGGGAAAGGGAGGGGGCGGGAAATATTCCAGGGATAAGCAGTAGCATGTAAAAAAACCTGGAGATGAGACTGTGCTTGGACCATTTTAGGGAACTCTAAAGGTAGTTAATCACAAAAGAGTGTGGAATGCCAGGAGATGGTAAGATGATGTGACGCTGGAGAGGTAAGCAGCAGCAAGCCCATGAAGGTCTGTGTAAGCCTTATTAAGGGATTTGGGTTTTATTTCAATATAAATCCAGTGGGGTTGGGGAGTCCTTTCCCCCAGCAGTTCAAACAAAGTCCTGGTATAGAGTATGATAATTTTTCTTGGCCTAACTTGGCCTTTACCAACCTGTGTTATTGAAGGCAGTGTTTTAATCAGCCAGAACTGCCCTGCCAGTGGGGTCAGATAAGTGTAACTGGAACTATGGACTAATTGTATTGGGGATAGGCACACAAAGAGAAATTGGGGACCATTGTGAGAAGTTAGATGAATGAATGCTGTGTAGGTAAAACCAAAACATGCACAAACACAAAGTGAATGGTTATTATATTGGTGTTAGAAAAATTGTGCTTGGAATACCTTTGACCACTGCAAATGGAGATATCAGTAATTGATAAGAAATACAGAACAGGATATTTTTGACATAAATAGATCAATAACTAAACTTTGTGTTTACAGAGAGATATAATGTGCACAGGATTGAGATATTAGTAAATAAAATACAGACTGTAATAAAAGAAAGAGAAATAGTGATATTATTCTCGGTGTAAAACTGTCCAGAGTTTTCAGTTAACTCATTTCTTCATTGCCATGGTATTCAATAATTGTGTATATATTCTAGCATATTGGGATTATCTGCTGACCAGTCCTTCATGTTTTTTATTTGGTGGGTGGGAAGACTGCAAATAAAAAGACCAAGGTGATATTTAGGTTTTGACTTTCAAAATCTGTGCAACAGGAAAATGGAAGAAATTTTTGAAGTCTTTCTCTCTCTCTTTAGTATATTCACTGCTAACTCTGTGGAGGACTCAGTTCATGGCATTCATCTGGAAAGAGAACATTTATGGCATAGAGTAAATGACAAATTTCTCACCATGAGGTTGGGTTGGGCCAGAAGAAGAAATGAGAAGGCAAGCCAAAAGAGTGCAGTGAAAGACAAGTGTACAGGCTTTTCCTGCTCCACGTTCTAGAGTGGATTTGGACATTGAGTAAGTGAAGAAAAAAGCTGACTGCTAAGAGGAGACTCTTACCTTGTTCCACAGTAAGAGCTCTGAAAATGAGATGTCAAGCTTGCCCCAACATGGGTTTGTTTTTTTTAATTCGTTCATTTATTTATAAAACATTTGAGTACCTTCTTCACTGAAGCTACAAATGTACTTGGACCTGCCTGACATGTTCCAGGACAAGCCTGTAGAAGTACAAGTGCAGTAAGGGGGAAAGAGGGTAGTAGGAAATGAAGTCAGAGTGGTAGTGGGAGGCTAGGTCATATACTTATGGGTGGATCCAGGTTGTGGGATCCTGAAGATTAAACTATTTGAGGTGACCCTCTTTAAGAAAAATACTATAAAATTATAAATGAATGATTACTAGAGTTTTTTCCAAGGCCTTAAGAAGGAGCTTTGTAAGTGAGAGACCTGGGCTTCTTTAGGTTCCTGGTAAATCAACCAGTACACTTAGGACATTGTTAGTTACAATATGGAATTTGGCTATAACTCTAACCCACTGGAGGATTTGGAACAGAGGAGTGACATGATCAGTTTACATTTTAAAGGGATCATTCAGATTGTTAGGTGGAGAAAAGACTAGCAGAACAAGGGCAGAAGCAAGGAGACCAGTTTGGAGGAGACTGCAATAGTTGTGTTGAGAAATGATGAGGTCTTGATTTAGGGCAGTAGCCATGAAGATAGTGAGAAGTGTCCAAATTCTGTTTATATTTTGATGGTCGCAGGTGAAGGTTGAGAGTGAGAGAGTTGTCACAGATTATTCTAAGGTTTTTTGTGTGTTTGTTTTATTTTCCATTTTTTTCCCTTTTTTGTTGCCTAAGTAAATTGGAAGGAATGGAGTTGTCATTTACTGAGATGGGGAAGTCTGTGGGAACCACAGGTTTAGGAAGGTATATGGGGAGTTAGATTTTAGACATTTAAAATTTGAGGTGCCTGGTAGATATACGAAGAGTGAAAAGTCAAGTAGGCACTATAATAAATGAGTTGGGGTCCGGGCTTGGGATAATAATTTGAGAGTCAGAATACAGATGATATTTAAAGATATAAGGCTGAATGAGATTGCCTAGGGAATAGACTAGATTCAGAGAGAAAAAAATCCAAAGACTGAACTATGGGACATGACAACATTTAGCAGTTGGACAGATGGGGAGAAATCAGCTAGGAAGATTGAAAAGTAGAGGCCAGGGAGATAGCAAGAGAACCGAAAAACGTATGCCCCAAAACTAAGTGGAAAAAGATTTTCAAAAAGGTAGGATCGATCAGTTGGTTAAATAGTGTTGAGAATTCAAAGAACATGAAGATTTAGAATGGATTACTGGATTTTGCAAAGTGGAGGTGATTGGTGACCCTAAAAAGTATTGTGCTAATTGGAATGTGTTTGAGAATATTTGCATGAATAAAACTTATAAACCTTAGGTATCATAAAGGAGCATTAGATGAACTATCTTCAGGTTTTCATTGTTGGGAACTAATCCTGTTGTGGTGAAAACCTTCATTTAAGGAGCCCATTCTTCTAAGTGAAGTATCACAAGAATGGAAAAATAAGCACCACATGTACTACTCACCATCAAATTGGTACTAATTGACCAGCCTTTATGTACACATATGCAAGTAACATTCACTGGGTGTTGGTCAGGAGGGAGGGGGAGGAGGGCATGGATAAATTCACACCTAATGGGTTTGGTACGCACTGTCTGGGGATGGGTACACTTGTATCTTTGGCTCAGGTGGTGCAAAGGCAATATATGTAACCTCAACGTTTGTACCCCCATAATATTTTGAAATTAAAATAATTTTAGGTGATAAACTTTGGGATATAGTATTAAACAAAATGAAATAAAATATTTGTTTGAAAATAAGAGCTCAGTTTATCAATAATTTCAAATTTTGATTTATTCCTGTGCCAAAATCCCAAAATAGTGGACAATAAAATTATCAAAAGCAATGTGAATAAACCCTTATTTTCTTGTGAAAGATAATTGAGATATTTCATAAGAATTTTAAAAGATTTAGCATATATAACGTGTTCAGAAAAGTATCCATATATGTGGATCTGTTTTGGACATTGTATTCTCTCCCATTGGTCTATTTGTCCATACTTGTATCAATACCATATTGTCTTACAGATATTATGTAGGAGGAAGCCTTTGACTTTATTCTTCTTCAAGATTGTTTTGATTATTCTTGACTCTTTAAATTTACATATTAATATACATTTTAGAATCAGCTTGTTAATCCACAAAAAGAAAAAAAGGTGTTTTGATTATATTTCATTGAGCCAATAGATCAGTGTGCTGGACAAATGACATCTTTATAATTTTGTGTCTTCCAGCCCATCAATATGTTATATCCTTAATTTATTCTTTAATTTCTCAAATAATATTTTGTAGATTTTTTTGTAGTCATCTTGCACATCTTTTGTTAGTTTTATTGCTGGGTATTTGTTGGGTTTTTTGACACTATTTTAAATGGTACTATTTTAAAAATTTCCTTTTCTAATTGCTGTATGTAAATGCAGGTGATGTTTTATATTGACCTTATATTCATCAACCTTGCTAAATTTACATATTCAAATAGTTTATTGAGTCATTTGGATTTTATAATAAATAATCATGTAGACAGTTTTATTTCTTCCTATCCAATCATTCAACCTTTTCTTTATTTTTCTTATTGCACTGACTAGAATTTCTAGAACAATCCCTTGAAATAGCAATAATGAAAATTCTTGGCTCATTACCAGTTTTAGAGGGAAAGCTTTCAACCTTTTCTAATACATATAATATCTCTTGTAGGTTTTTCTTAGGTACCCTTTATCTGATTAAGGAAGTTCTCCTAAATTCATAGTTTACTAAGGACTTTATTATGCATGGATGTTGCATTTCATCAAACCTTGTTTCCCTGCACATACCAAGATGATCATATACATTTTTTTCCCTTTATTCAATTAATGTGGTAAATTAGATTAACTGGTTCTCAAATGTCAGTACTAGGTTTTAATATTTTCTTTCGAATTTTTTCATCTATGTTCATGAATAAATTTGGTTTGTAATTTTCCTTTATTATGTAGGAAAAGAACAAGGAAGGTGAGGGCCCATTGAAGGGAATGAATAAAATAGGGCCCACAGGATCTAAGCTGTGTAAGGACATCATTTATATTTTCTACAGTTGATATTCATTTAGATTCACTGACCAGGTAAAGGAGAGAGGTGAAAATAACTCAATAGATTTGTGAAGAACAAGAAATATAAATTTTTCTATCTAAAATATTAGATCACTCATCAGCCAAGTCATTCATTTTATAGTTTTCCTTTGGTCTACCAAACACATAACTGCAAATGCTTAGTGAAGTAAATTTGAATCTTTGGCTGTCTGCTGCTTAGCCACAGGATGCTTTCCTCATGAAAAGGACATAAAGGTTCTAATAATTTGCAATTAGAATCTGACTCAGAATTGTACCGTTCAGAAGCAACCCTATTTAAACACATTGAGACATAAGACTGGGCTGCTCTCGCAGAATACAAATGCAGGGGAGAACTGAAAAGGAGAGGATGATCCATGTTCTTGGCTGGCCCCAGCCTGCGTTTCATACTTTGTGAAGATCATTACTGCTGGAGTGAGGGTTGAACCCATCCCCAGGTCAGGCTGCAGATACTGTTTCACGTGGAGAGCATCCCAGCTGCTGCTTTGGGTTTTCTCCCTTGGAAGAGAGCCAGAAAACTAAATGAAAAAAACTCCCTCTCCACTCTACCTTGTCTTCTTTTGCATAAATTCTGTTGTATCCAGATGCTAGATTAACATTTGTTAAATAAGATTGACAAAAACATTCATTTTAAAATGGTGATTTATGAAATTCTGGGATGTAGCACAAAATAAAATCAAATATTCATTTAAAAATGTTCAATATATAAATCATTTTAAAGTTTGATTTTTTCCACTTTTGTCAAAATCTAAAAATAATGAACTTAATAACAGCTGATAAAACCAGTGTGAATAAAACATTCCATGATAAAGATATTAAGTACTATTAATACATAACATAGAATTTTAATTTCTAACATTTAATATTCATTAGTCTTTTAATTAGACCTCTGAGTTTTTCAATGTTAAATTTACATTAGAAAAATATCTTTAATATTTCTTATTTTACAAAATCTTTTAAGAAAATATAAAAGGTTAGATAGACATTTCACATGAGAATTCTATTTTCAGTCAAAAGCTGTTTCAGAAATTACAGAGCCAGGAGGAGTAGATATAGTTTAGTAAATAAATTGTAATGACCAGAGTAGCATTAAAGAGTAAAGTGTAAGCTTATATTACATTTTAGATATCTATGAGTTATTAGTTTTTACAAATATTGAAGTCAGAAATTAGAGTTAATATAATAGGAAAAGCCCATACTAATAATTCATCAAGTTATTTAATAATGGTGTTGAAAAATAGCATTACATCAATACTTGAATGGGTGGGGCAAATAGAGAAGTTATAATACTTATAAACGCCTCCTCTGAAGTAACTTTGTGGTTTGGGGAAGTATTTTAGAATTCTTAGTACTTAAAATTAGCTGAAGGTATTTCTGAAATGATTCCACATACATGGGACAGATTGTTAGATAACATAGGAGATCTTCTAGCTCAGGAACACACCATGTAAAAGTTAGAAAAACAAAGGGGAGTTATGTTTTATCTACTGTTAAATCATAGTAAGTGGACGTGGCTTGGAAGTGGATTACCATGATGGCTCATCTGAAAATAGGAAGATAAGATTCATGAGGTAGAATCATATACTATTGTCAATTTTAATAGTGTTATGCTATATTCTCATTTCAGCAGCCATACACCTTTGCAAGATTCGCTCACTGGATATCAGTGAATTTATTTGTTTATTCTGAATAGACGATATTTGTTGTGAAGAACGAACTGTTAACATTTCATTTACATGTTTAAATGCTACGGTATATATTTAATTCACTGATAAAAGATTTTCAAACACATATATTTTTTTAAGACACAATAGAGTAGTTTAGATTACCCCATTGCTATATGTATAATTGTCCATCCAAATTCTTCTGACATTTGTATCAGTTGGTTTGTCTTAGTTTCACTTCTTTGCTTAGAATTTCTGGTAAGGGATGGGATTTGAAGATGTGGAAAAGCTCTATGTAAAATGCAAAGAAGACGAACAAGTGTTCTTCTTCTATGCTCTTCCAGGTAGCAGTTGGGATGCCAAAGGCTGGAACAAGACTGCAGGTGCATGCTACTTTCCATTAAAATAATCTTAAGGGCTTTGAATTTATGAATGAATGTGTACTTGTTTTCAATTCCTGATCTATGCAGGAATCTTGGATTCAGCTTGTTAGGGAAATCTGTCTTGTATTTTTTTAGAGCAAGCCCTGTGAGTTGGCTTCTTGAGAATGTAGAAGAAGAAAGAGTATTTACTCTGTGACACTTAACCAATGTGCTCTTTTGTCCTGTCAGCACACATGGTGGAAGGAACTAGAACTTCCTGGTGTCTGCAGGATTAATGGGGGTAATTTGAGGGTTTCTAATGCCTTCTTTTTTCTTTCAGGGCCATTAAATGAAAGGACAGTACCAGATCTGTCTCAAGTCTTTATCCTAAGTAGAGCTAAAAGCCTTTATATCCAAATCTTGGCTCAGCTGTATGCTTCCGTAATGCAAGGAGCCTTAGACCCCACATTTTCATGAATATGAACCATATTCAGTCTAACCATATTCAGTCTTCTAGGAAGCAACATTTATCATTGTGACTCTGGTTACTAAATTCTCAACATTCTGCATGTATTACCACATACGACCTTTAGAAGAGTCACATGATGTGGAGTTCAACTGTAATAATTGATATTGAGGAAACCTGAATTCATTTCTTTGTTATGCCACTTATTCAGTTGGTGGCTGTTGAAATTTTGCCTAACTGGTATCACATCTCTGTTTTAAGATATAGACAGTAATAGTAACTGATTCAGGATGCAAGGAAGACTAATGATGTAATGATGTTTTTATGTTTCAAGTTTCAGCTAGCCACATGCAAGTCCATAATCTTCTGCAAATTTATTACTAGTAGGTGGGACCCTAATTATTAACTTTTGAAACTCTTTGAAATAAAGCACTATAAAATATTTTATGAGCCATAGTTCTAAAGTAGTGGTTGAGATTTCTTAATAGTATTGAGAAATCAGAGAGGACTGTAGATTTTCATATGTTTTTATGTTATGGAATACTACTGATTTTAAAAATAAGTATGTTCTAGATTTATATTAGTTATGTTACTATGGACAGTTTACTTAACCTTCTTGTTCTTCACTTTTCCTTGTATATAAAATGAGGATAGTAATAGTACCTGCCTCATAGAGTTTTTGTTAATAACAAAGGAGATAACATTTAGGAAATGTACCAGTACCAGATACATAATAAGCACTTGGTATTATGTTTATTATTATTGTTAATGGTAGTATTAATAAGAAAACTAAGCAGTGTGGCAACATAGGCCATGCAATAGATCCAGAAAACAATATAAATCATGAGAAAATATAAATTAGATTTCACAATATATCTGATATAGTCACGCCTTATCTCAAGGGCCACTGAGTTCTTTGATCTATCTGGCATTTAACAAATGGTTTGAAATGTTGAGTCTAGAATAAGCATCATTTGATTTTATGCCCTCATTTTAAAAATGGATGTTCATGTGCTAGTGAAAATGTGTAAAATGTGTTTCCTCATCTGGTTAAATACAGAGCATTAGTATCAATTCCAGCCTGTGTACAGACACCAGAATGAATGTTGTACTTGATATTAGGAAAGTCAAAGCCAACTTATCTGTCTTTGAATTGCTTCTGTTGTATGTCACAATTAATATTCTCCTTATCTTGAAGTTGTGGCCTGATAAACTCTTTCGTTTTGTTATATTTCTTTCTTTCATCTGCCTCCTTCTCTTCTTTCTCTCTCCCTCCTCCATTATCCTTCCTTCCCTCATCCTAACCCTGTTTTTTTTTTTTTTTCCTTCAATGAACATATATTGAGCACTTATAAAAGGCAGGACGTAATAGCCCGACAGTGTTCTCAGTCTTGAGGGCATTCATAGCTTGGTGGTGGTCACTGTATTTTGGTAGGGAGAGGCTCAGATTTTTATTATATTTTATGAGCTGTGAGCACCTGTTTTGTATTATACTGTATAAGGATGAGATAAAAAGGATGTTTCTAAAAATGAATCTTTTTGGACATAAATGTAAGATGAATAGGAAGAGTGAGAGATTGAAGATGGCAGGACCATTTGGGAGACTCTTTGTGTCCAACTTTGCATTCATGATTCTAATAATGTTGTTCTTAGGTGAGCAGGACCTCAATGAGTTTAGAGTCAATGATATTGTTTGTAAAAGGAGCAATACAACAGACATTTTGAAAGAGAAATGGGAAAATTTGGTGACTAGATACAGAGCGTGAAGGAAGGATAGGAAGAGCCCAATGGTGTTGTACAGTTCCAGTGTGAGTTATAGATATTTGGAGGCTATTCTTCATATTAACAGAAATAGGGAAACAGGATGGGAGAATAAAATGATGAATTCAGTTTTATATATTTCAAATACGAGATTCTAGTAGGACATTCAAGTAGAATTATGGCCTTCTAATTACATTATTGTTTAATAGTAATTTTTAGTAGTTTATATTCTTATGAATTATTAATTTTTAAACTTCTCCTTGAATTCTAGAATATACCATGATATTGTGAGAGTTATATTCACTTACGTAATTTTTAAGTATTTTGTGCTCTGGCAGATTATCACTATTGCATGATATGCGTGATTTTGTATTTTGGTTTGGTCTAAATTAGTTTTGTGACATAATATACTTGTTATTAATAAAGGACAAGACATCATTTTAACATTTGACTCTATGGGACATAAATAGAAAGGGAAGCATTGCATAGAAATGATGTAATTGAACTGGAAAATGTGCTTTACATAATGGCCATTTATGTAGGGTATTTGGAAAGGTCATTTTATCATCATTTGTTATACCACTTAGGTATAAATACCAAAGAAAGGTAACAAGATTAAATGTTTAGCTTATAAAATAGCAATAGATACTGTTTACAAAGATATTTTAGTTTTTAAAATTACAAAATAAAATAAGCTCATTGTAATATTAATAATTTAAAGGGCACTGAGATGTTATAGCATTTAGTAGTTTTACTATGCTCCTCTTCTGTCACACCTGTCTAATATGGCCAAATGTTAAAAGTTTGGAGTATATACTTCTATACTTTTTTGGCTCATTATATAAATTTTGTGAATATTTGTATATTTTGAAAAAGTTGGTTTTACAAAAACGGGATCAAACTATATATACCATTTACTTAAAAATGCATCATGGACATCCTTCCATATCAAAACATATAGACCTAATTCATTCTTTTAACAGTTACATAACATTTTATTGTTCAACTATTCTTCTATTGAGGATTATTAAGTTAAATAGTTTTACATTTAGTCTTCTGGGCTTTTTATTTTAGTTATACAAGCCTTTCATCTGCAAAATCAAATCAAAATAACAATGAAAAAACTTTCTTTCTAATATTCATACTGTATATTTCATTTTATTGTCTTACTGCTTTAGCTAGCATTACCAAAATGATTTTATGTGATAGTGGTTAGAGCTGGCATATTGCTTTAATAGCAAATTAGTTTGGTATATTACTATTTACTAAGAACTTGTTTATATTGTATCACATATTCATTAATGTATTAACCAATATAAAATATAGGATGAGGAAAACAACCCAGATGCAACCACATAATTCCACTCCCCTCCCCATTTTCTTCCCTTTCCTCTCTTCACCTCAAGCAGCCATTGTTCTAAATCCCATGTTTATCATCTTCTTGCTTTCATCTTTTTATGTAGTGCCATTGCACTCATATGTATTTGTAAAAGTATATGTTTTTAACTATATAAAACTGTGGTATATTTAATTTTCTCACTTTTTAAACTTACAGTGTCAAGATCTATTCATACTATTGTGTGCTGATGAAGTATGAAATTATAGATTTATTCTAAATTGTTAAATGATTTCACCAAAGAGTTGTGTAGAATAATTTCTTATAATTATTTCTATTGCTATTGAAATTAAACTCTTGAGATCTGTGGTAGCAACATTGCATTAATATTTTTTGTTAAATTATGGTTCTCTTTATTTTTTGTAAGCTTCATTGTCAAACAATACCTTTTTTTAGTGGTTACAAACACACTGGAGCCAGGTCCCCAGGATTTGAATCCCAGCTGTGCTACTTATTAGTTGACATATATATGGCTGGACTTTGTTTAATTACTCACTTCTATACAGGTTTTGTGTTTTGATAGACAAATTTATCCCATTCACCTTTACTATGATAAATGATCTATAAAAGTTTTGTTCCTTTTGTTTGTTTTCATTTATAGCTACATCACTTACCAATTGTGTGAGTTCCTTAACTTCTGTATGTTGTAGATTCCTTATCCATAAAATGGGGTTAACAATAGTACCTATCTTATATATTAATAGTACTATTAAATGAGTTAATACAAGTAAAGTTATCAGAACTGTACTTGGCTTATAGTAAGCAATACGTATGTTAGGTGTTACTTGCATTTCATGTTAATATACTCAGACATTGTTTCTTTTTCCCCCATTTTCTTAGTTTTGCTGACTTTTTTTTTAATCATCTCCCCTTCTCCTCCATTAAGTTGGCAGTTTTACTGGGTATCTCTGTTTTTTTTTGGTAATGTACCTGTTTTTAAATTATATATACACCTTTATTTATTATATTATTGATATTTAAAAGTAAACAGTGACTGTATTCCCTTCCCACTAAGATATGTGACATATCTCAGTTTCCTCCTCTCCCACGGAAATTTTCCAAGGTGGATATGCCCATTTTCACTGCTACTTGCAATTTAAGAGAGGTTCAAGGGCCCCACATTGTATCACCATACCTTATTATTGTCAGTCTTCTTTGTTTTAGCAATTTGGGCAGGTATATAATGATGTTTCATTGTTTTTTAATTCCTGTTTTCCTGATTACCACACATTTTTTGGCACCTTTTCATATATGTATTGCCTTTGGATTTTGTCTTTTGTGGTTTATTTAATTTTCTCTTAATTTGATTTTTTCTTACTGATTTGTAATGATTATATGATCTGTATACAAGCCCTCTGTTTATATAAATTGCAAACACCTTCTTCTCCTACTTTCTAAATGGTGTCTTTTGGTGAACACAAGTTCCAAGTCTTAATTTAGTCAAATGATGTAGTCTTTATAGTTAGTATTTTTGGTTCCTAAGGAATCCTTTTTTTTAAATCCAAGATCATGAAGATATTCTGCTATATCATGTTCCAAAAATCTCATAAAACAAGTTTCAGGTTGTTTCCTTTTTTTTTTTTTTTTTTTTTTCCCCAGTTCTTCGGTGAATATTTGAAAGTGTGATGCTATTTTTTTTTAAATATTTAGTGGTATTCACTGGTGAACCGCTTTGAGATTGTTTTTGGGGAGGGATTAATTAGAATTCAATTTATAAAAAATTATGGGGATATTTAGGCTTTCTTAAAGTGATTTTACCAACACTTAGTATTATCACTCTTTTTAATTTTAGTCATTCTAGTAGGTAAAATTACCTTTTTTTTTTTGTCTCTTGGTTAAATTATTATTGAAGTATTTAAAGTTACCTGAAATTTTATCTTTTTTTTTTTATTTCTGCTTATTATGGGGGGTACAAAAGTTCAGGTTACATACGTTGCCCATGTACCACCTATCCCCCCAAGTCAAAGCTCCAGGCATGTCCATTCCCCAGACAGTGCGCATTGCACTCATCATGTAGATATACACCCATCCCCTCCTTGCACCCCCCTCCCCGAGTCAGCACCTTCAAGCCTGACCTTTCCACAGATGGTGCGCAATGCACTCATCATGTAGGCATACACCCATCCCCTCCCCCCACCCCCCACCTCAGTCTGATATCCAATTGGTATCATTCCCAGATGTGAATTTAGGTGATGATCAGGGAAACCAATTTTCTGGTGAGTACATGTGATGCTTGTTTTTCCATTCTTGGGATACTTCACTTAATAGAATGGGTTCCAACTCTCTCCAGGAGAACCAAAGAGATGTTGTATCACTGTTATTTCTTATAGCTGAGTAATACTCCATGGTATACATATACCATAATTTACTAACCCAATCATGAATTGATGGGCATTTGGGTTGTTTCCACATCTTTGTGATTGTGAATGGTGCTGCTATAAACATTCGGGTACAGGTGTCTTTGTCATAGAATGACTTATGTTCCTTTGGGTAGATGCCCAATAATGCGATTGCTGGATCAAATAGTAGGTCTATTTGAATCTGTTTAAAGTATCTCCATAATGCTTTCCACAGGGGTTGCACTAGTTTGCAGTCCCACCAGCAGTGTATGAGTGTTCCTGTCTCTGCATCCACGCCAGCATGTGTTGTTTTGGGACTTTTTGATAAAGGCCATTCTCACTGGGGTTAAGTGATATCTCATTGTGGTTTTGATTTGCATTTCTCTGATGATTAGGGATGTTGAGCATTTTTTCTTATGTTTGTTAGCCATTTTTATGTCTTCTTTTGAAAAATTTCTATTCATGTCATTTGCCCACTTCTTGATAGGGTTGTTTGATTTTTTTCTTGCATATTTTCCTGAGTTCTAAATAGATTCTTGTTATCAGTTCTTTATCTGATGTGTAGTATGCAAAAATTTTTTCCCATTCTGTAGGTGGTCTGTTTATTCTTGTGACTGTTTCTTTGGCTGTGCAGAAGCTTTTTAATTTAATCAGGTCCCATTCATTTATTTTTGTTGTTGCTGTGGTTGCCTTAGGGGTCTTCTTCTTAAATTCTTTGCCTAGGCCAATGTCTGTAAGAGTCTTTCCTACATTTTCTTCTAGAATTCTAATCGTTTCACGCCTAAGGTTTAAGTCTGTTATCCACCGTGATTTGATTTTTGTGAGAGGTGAAAGCTGTGGGTCCTGTTTCAGTCTTCTACATGTGGTTATTCAATTTTCCCAGCACCATTTATTGAATAGGGATTCTTGTCCCCAGAGTTGTTTTTGTCTGCTTTGTCAAAGATTAGATGTCTATATAAGGATGGTTTTATATTTGAATTTTCTGTTCTGTTCCACTGGTCTGTGTCCCTGCACTTGTGCCAATATCAGGCAGTTTTAAGAACCACAGCCTTGTAGTATAGTTTGAAGTCTGGCAAATTAATACCTCCCATTTTGTTTTTATTGCTTAAAATTGCTTTTGCTATACGGGGTCTTCTCTGATTCCATACAAAGTGTATAATTATTTTTTCTATATCTGTGAAAAATGATGTTGGTAATTTAATAGGGATTGCATTGAATCTGTAGATCACTTTGGGTAGTATAAACATTTTAACAATGTTGATATTTTAGTGGTTGAGTCACTTCAGGAAAAAGATGGTAGGAGAAAGTTTTAGTACTGCCCACTAAGTTTGTCAAATTTCCAGAGTTTCCCACTGAGATAAATTTTAAAACCTAAGAGCATAGTACTTTTAAAGGCTAGATAGTTTTAGGTATTAGAAAAAGAAGTTTATCTGTTGAAACTTAATGTCTAAGGACTTCAATTTCTATATTGCAACCAAGAATTGCATCTATACTGAAAATGAATTGTTTTAATAATAATGAAATATAGTTTTATATTTATGTCTAATCCTTACAGTACAGCTAAGTCTTGATTATTGCTTATTTTTGTATTGATTATTTGGTTTCCTTTATATTTTTTTATTTTCAAAATATTAAGGAGATACAGATGTTTTTGATACATGGCTTGAGTCAGGGCTATAAATGTGCCCATCACCTGAAATAGTGTTCATTGTACCTGTTAGGTAGGTTTGTGCTCTTCCTCTCCTCTCCTTTCCCCCTGCTTGATTTCCAGTGACTTTTATTAATTCTTTCCTCTGTGTACTTGTGTGCCCACCAGTTAATTCCAATTTATTAGAGAGCACATGTGGTGTTTGTTTTTCTATTCATGAGGTAATTCTCTTAGAAGAATGGTCTCACGTTCCTTCCAAATTGCTGCAAAAGGCATTAATTCATCCTTTTTATGGATGAGTAGTACTCCATGGAATACATGTACCATATTTTGTTAATCCACTCAGGAATTGATGGGCACTTGGGTTCATTGGAATATTTGGTTTCTGAAGTATCCTGGACCTTTGTTTTTTCTTTTTACTTGATTTCTTTGGTCTATTCTTCTGTTGAAAATACTACCACCAAGCACTTGGCAGAAAAATTAGCAGAAGAAAAAGAGGAAAGAAGTAAAGAGGAGGGGAGAAGAAAAAAATGGAGAGGGAAATAGAGCAAGAACCTGTACTGCCTATTTTTTTCCATTAGCACAAATACTCAAGATTTAAATGCACAGGCATAAATACATAGGTTTCTATAACTTAAAAGTAGTAACTATAATAATCTGTAATGTTCAATAATTTTTCATGTAGTATTTATATATAAGTAAGCATAATACATCACATATTTAATCAAGCATTATAAAGTTTATATCAACATTTGACTTTCTGGGTTCCAACAGCCACCTGTTGTTACATGGCTTAATTTTCTTTTATTCTTGATGCTTTTCACATGTTATATAAAAAATTTGTTCTATATTTTATGAAGTTTTGCCTACAAATGTTATTCTGTAATGAGATTAGATGCCATTGGTGACTTGAGAACCCAATTTACCTACTGAGAAAAACACAGGAATTCCTTGATATTTTTATTTTCTACCCAGTGGTAAATAAATGCTTTTGAATAGTCATACCTTTAAAAAATGTTTTAAAATAGTAATACCTTTTAAAATAAGCCTTAGGTACAGTTTTGTTAGTGAAATCTATGAAAATGTGAACATTTTGCAAGCTTTTTATTACTATGAATAGCAATGCTCCTGATGATGTTGTACAATACTTTTAAAAATAATAATTTTTCTTTGTCCTTTTATTGTTTCACATTGGAACCAGATGTGTAAGTAATAAATCTTTTTGGCTATTCTGTTTTTTGCAATATTTTTAGTCACATCCAATTTAATGGTTGTGCATTATATTCTTTTTTCCTTCTAGAAAGTCAAATAAAGTCAACCACTTTACCCTTTCATAACTATAGCAACGGGAATGAAGATCTTAACAGAAAGAAGGAAATAATTTTAGGATACTCATCAAAAAATATATCATTGGAACATGAAAGAAGTCAATTACATTCCAGGAAAAAACGTTTTTTATCATATCCAAGATACGTGGAAGTTATGGTTACAGCTGATGCTAAAATGGTTCATCATCATGGACAGAATTTGCAACACTACGTACTAACTTTAATGTCAATTGTAAGTAAGCTTAACATGACTTTTATGTTTTCTAAACATTCGGCTTATTATTTTTTTCACATTTAAATTATAAAATTGTTTTTCTAAACTCTAGATGTAAGCAACTTGTATCTAGGATTAAGCCAAAAATAATATTTTATTGAAATTTAGTTTGAATAGAGGTGTAACAAGTATCCCATTCTGTTACTTGGCAACTTTCTTTTTATAAACATTTATAATCTCTGAAACCACTTGTAGAAAATGCTTGAATTATTCTTTACTTCATCACATGAATGTCTTGTGCCCTCTAGTGACAGGGAGTATCCTGGTCACATTGACCTTTTGCTCTTTGAATCTGAATTTTTTAAAATCTCACCCTATTTCTTCTGTATAGAGAGGGGGGTATAGTACTTTGATTACTGCTAGATTTTCCAAATCAGAAATTTGTGCACATCATATTTTAAATTATAAATCTATTTATGGGGATAAAAGATATTACTAATAGAGCTGTCATAGCAAATTTGGAATATAAGATTACACTAGCTGTAAAAGTTCTTGATCTGATGTTAATGTCTGTGTTAGGCAGTGGTGGTCCCAATCCATTGAACAGAGTTCTAGAGCTAGTGAAGGGCACCAATTCTGTGTTAGTAGCAGTACCCTTTATCATATGTATCTGTACACATACATATACGTGTGTGTGCACATATGTGTATCTCATAATTCCTGGGACATTCCTGAATTTAGGACTATTGTTTTGGAGTAGTTACTGAAAGTACTCCCTTTCATGCTCAGAAGCATCTTGGTTTAGTTGATGAATTATATGATCACCTATTTATATAGATTCAGGTTATTTGGAACTCATCTCATGGCTGGAAATCACATATAGGGAATTCAGGTTCACTTGGTTGAAAAGACTTGGTCAGGACACACTATAGGGCATTGTAAATTTTCCTTAGCTAGACATCCTCAGTTAAGTTCATTGTGACATGAAGGTCCTAAGATCCAGTCATTTTCCTTATGTATGACATTTTACCTTAAATTCCTATGATTATACAATGTCTATGTCTCCTAAACACAGTATCTCATACAAAGTAGGTGCTCAGTGAATAGTTATTGAAAGAATGAATGAATAAGTGATTAAAGTAAAAGTAATACTTTTTTTTCCAGAATGCCATGCATTGTGATAAACAAAAACCAGATGATCTAAAATGATTTTCTGAAATTGTAGCATATAGACACTCATTTAGTTTACTTGAGTTTAATTTTTAAAATGACAACAGAGCTATGAATAGAAATTTATCCTAATGACTGTTTATTTCCAAATTCAAAGTAATTACCTAGATGTGTAATAATCTAGATGTGGGTGTGGCACACTCTAAATTATGAAAAGATTGTAATGAGAACTATGATGTAGAAGATGTCAAGTAATATGTAGGAAAATTCTATCAATTATATGGAACACTGGGATAAATTTTGCAATTGAAAAGGGTTAAAGGAGATGGCATTCATTAAGAAAATTGAGTGGGGGAAGATATTGAAGGAAAATATTAGATTTTATAAATGCAACAGGTTTTGAAGCATAGTAAATGATAGATAACTAATGTTGGTGCTTTGGAGATGCTGACTAAAAGGAGTAAAGGAACACAGAGTAATTTTGGAATAGTTGCATACATTTTTTGTGACATGAGCACCCTCAGAGAAGTTTTATTTTCTATATTTTGCATAAAAATCAATTAATAGCATCACCATTTAGAAGATATTGTGGCATACTTTGAGATAACTGAAGTTGTCTATGGGAATTTTAAAGCCAGAGTTTATTGAGGGGAAAGCAGACTTTTGACTTCATGGAAAGTAAATCTGCATCTGAGATTGCTTGAAACAACAGACCAATGCATGTACATACCACTTCCTGGATTTTCAGTGAAGGAGAGATTTCAGGTGAAGACGGGACTTTTGTAGATGTAGTCAGCTGGTTTTCATTAAGATTTTGTTCACAGAAGATATTAATAGATGGAGCAGAGTTGAGAAAGAAGAAAATATTTCACATATAAGTAGGGTAGGAGGAAAACTTTAGGAGGCTAAGTCTTTCTTTTGAGGTACTTTGGGTTTTATTATATTTTTTCTTTTTTCCTCAGAGGCCAAATTTCAGATGACTTCTAAACTACCTGAGTTTAGTGTTTTCTGCATTCTTTTCTTCTCTCTCATTGAAAGAATGTTCAAATGAGAATATAAGAAAGTCAGCTGACTTTATGATTCTGTACATATATTGTTTTGTTGGTAAAAAACAGTGATCACAGCTATATTCATGGATATAAACAACATTAAAAGTGAAAGGAAACTTAGGGAAAGAGTGACAAACTCTTCCTGTTTTTCTTGGGACTTTCTTAGTTTTGGTATTAAAAGTCTCACACCCTTGGAAACTCTTCAGTCCTGGACAAACTGGGACAGTTGATCACACTACGTAGGGATCATCAGATCTACTCCAAATTGTTTTATCGCTGCTTGTGAAGTCCATTTCCAAAATTGCTCTAAAGAGGCAAGAAGAATGCTGTCTCCACATAAGTGTCCACAGATGTTTCCAGTTGAGGAAGGAGCCATTCAAGTTTTGCATATTTTTTCCTAATTTTTAGAAGGCACTAACTGCATTTTATTCAAACACACACAGTTGAATTATTGGTAATGTTCTGATCATAGTAATTTAGGAAAAAGACAAGAAAATGTGATTTAGATGTGAACTATGATAATAAGCCATTTAAAGAAAAGTTCAAAGTGATGGAAAAGGGTTTTTGTGTGTTGAGCTCCAAATATTATGGGGTAAATAGTTGAATGCCCTTTGCATTGAGCAAATGGATTATATACATAGTTTAGAGAGAGGATTATCTACCCTTACCCATCCTGCTCAAAGTAAACTATTGTACTGTCTTCTTAAACTTTTTCTTTGTTTTTGACAATTTATCACAATATCTGAGTGCAATGATATAAGTGTGATTTAATTCATTTTTTAGTGTTGTCCTTATGTTGTCAAAATAGCTTATTGAGATCTCTTCTTCAAGGGGTTTTCTGGAATTAACATTAAAATCAGTGGGGAAGAACATAATTGTGTACAGTATATCTAATTAAATGTTTGTGTTCTAATAAATGAGAAGAGAGATTCAATTATCTGCTGTTCTAAAGCTTTTAACCTTAGGGAATTTGGGTACTAGCATCATGTAGAAATTACATTTACATATGCATTATTAAGCTACCAAAATATATGTAAACTATAGCAGTTATTTTCCTCATTATGTTTATTTTTGATATTCAACAACTTATTGTTTAATAAATCTTAAATATTTATTATGTGTTTGAGACCTCCACACTTCATTGTGTTTACAAAGGTTTGACTTTATAATATTTGCTCTATTTCAGATTTAATAATGTCAATTTAAGGAGTATCATGTGATCCTCAAGAGTTAGTCCTTTTATTAAAACATAATTAATATTATTAGAGGTATTTATCAACTAAAAACTCTCACTTGCATTCATTGACTTTATACCATTGCTTTCAATTCCTTGGGTTGCTTTTACTGATGTTATTTAGGGCAAATTTTTCAACTACACAAAAATAAAAATTAATGATATATTTTCATACTTAAGGTATAAACATTTAGGTTACTTTCTCCTTTTCTCAATTCAATACTCTACATATTCTTAATTCTTTGTACATATTTACTTTGTACATATGTGTAATTGGATCATTTTCAATTTAAAAATAAAATGTTCTTTTTAAACAAGTAAGGAGTAGTGATCTTTATCGACAAAATCTCTTTACTTTGTTAAAATCAGTGTTTTGTAGGTGACTTTGCACTTCTTAATGAAAGTGGCCTATAAACATACCATCTGTGAACACTTGCTGAAGTTCTGTCTAAAAATTCTTTTCAAAAGGATTTGCAAGTTAATGGTCATAGCAATTTGTTTCATACTTTGCATGAAGTATGTTTTGCCTAGAATTTTTCTTAAAGATTTAAACAGTATAATTCATACCATTTCTTCTTTACCTTTTGCTGAATATCCACAGAGCAATATTTACTGTTTTGTGAAACCTGTAAAGAAGTAAGCACTATTTATATTAGGAAAACAAACATTTAAAGAACAAAAGATTAGACTGGGTGTAGTCGCTCATGCCTGTAATCCTAGCACTCTGGGAGGCTGAGGCGAGAGGACAGCTTGAGCTCAGGAGTTTGAGACCAGCCTCAGCAAGAGACAGACTCCCATCCCTACTTAAAAAAAAAAAAAAAAATAGAAAAATTAGCCAGGTGTTGTGGCCCGTGCCTATGGTCCCAGCTATTTGGGAGACTGAGGCAGAGGATCGCTTGAGCCCAGAAGTTTGAGGTTGCTCTGAGCTGGGCTGATGCCATGGCCCTCTACTCAGGGCAACAGCGTGAGACTCTGTCTTAAAAAAAAAAAAAAAAAAAAAGAATAAAAGATGAAATATATTTTAACTAGATCAATAAAAATTCTAATACATGCCATTCTAAAATATAGTGATTACAGTAATACATTCAAATATTACATGGCTTTACAAAACAGGACAATATTTTAGAAATCTGGTCTCATATTTCTTAAAGTATAGTCTGTGAAATGGAGTATTAGTCCTGTGATGTGCTCTGTGGAAGAGGGTAAGGACTATGGCCTGATAGTTGCTTGAAATGCTACATATAATATCTCTGTCTCATAGATTTTATATGTATGCATGTGTATATATATATATATATATATATATGTTAGCCTATTCAAGACTCCATAAAGATACCTATTTAACTCTTTTAACTCAACATTTCTCAAACTGTGGATTGATTTTGTTCTTTAAAACAAATGTCTTCCACCCTCCTCCCAACACCACCTGCTTAATACTAATCTAATACACAAGGGCATAGTGACCAAGGGTACTCAGTACCTCAACATGGTTGAGGATATTAAGATTAAAAAAAGATAAATCCATTTTTCAGGGTTAAACACCTGGCATGTAACTGGTAATAGAACTATAACTAAAAGCCATGTCTCCTGACTACATAGAACTTCTCTGAGGCTATGATCAAGTGACCGCAGCTAGGGGATGGGTTGCAGCAAGGTTTTGAAACATTTTTGTACTAAGAGCTCATTGAGAGTGACTTAGGATAGAATGCTGAGTAAAATCATGGAAAGTAGTTAGAGCTCCAAAGCCAGACTGCCTGGGATGGAAATTGGATTCTGTTGCTTACCAGCCACCTAAACTTCAATGTGTTACTTAACCTTTCTGTATCTTAGTTTTCTTATCTGTAAAACAGACACTATAAAGTTCATATCTCATAAGATGTGTTGTGAGAATTAAATGAATTGATACATTTAAACAGCACATCTAGCACACGATAAACATTTTATTTATCATTTATTATTTATTATTTGTAACTAACATAGTTCCTTGCAATCAAGGCAATCTAATATGGGGAGGTAGTTTTAGGGATGAGAGAAATGCATTGTACATGCTAATTCTAAAATTCTCTGAGTGCCAGATGGGCCTTGTGACTGTTCATTGCTTGAATCACAATTCAGCTTTATTGAATAGAGTTATTCAATAACAGCACCTTTAAATATGTAAATGTAGTAAAAGATATATATGTGTATATACAGAGTATATGAGCACATAGATTTATAAATGTAAATAATTAAAATAATAGGTGCATTCAATTGGAAAAACGAGTAATACAATCTTAATTACTTAATGAAATATACCATTTTAATATAAAAGCAAAATATAAATCTGAGAGTTTTTTGAGGGGACTAAAGAATTATTTAAATTGAACCCTCTGTTTTTATATCTTTTACCCCCAGAAGACTGTGAGTTAAGAGCACAGATCATGCCTTATTCTATTCATCTCTGTATATCTAGTAAGCAACATAGTGTTTGATAGGCAGTAGATATTCAATAAATATTTAAATAGATAATGAAACAGTGATACTTTTGAATCTTTTGTCTTCAATTTGGGCACACTATGATAACTAACTTAAAATACATGTGCTAGAACTAGTGTTACATATAAAATATGCCTTTTGTTCTAGAAAAGTTTAATAAATAGTGGTAATAATAATAATAATGGCTACCATGATTGATTCCTATGACTCTGGCTCTGATCCAAATACTGCTTTCATACTATCTCACTTAATCCTTATAGTAGCCTGATAAGTAGGTATTATTATCAAGTGACTGTTACAATTTGAACTTATGTCTGTTTAACTTAAAGAACTATGTTTTATAGCTAATACCCACCTTGCATAACAATTATTTGCATTATCTTTTCCCTAACATTACATTTTAAGGATATTTTGCTGTAGTAATATATTTTAAATCATATTGTCAGAACACTGGGAATATATTTCCAAATTCTACCTGAGTTGGTCACCACTTTTCTATAAAAGTGCAGCATATGGTTCCTTCCAATACTGGAAAAAAAAATTTTTGGTTATATATTTTATAGCTGATATTATAACATCCAGGTTGTCATCTGTAGCCAATATCTTTGAGACAAAGAGTATAGTATTTAGCCATTTAGATACCTCACAGTGTTTAAGCTCGTTTCTCTGGAGTATGGGAATGCATATTCTCCTGGGACACAGGAATCTTCACAACTGTTTTTCACTTTTAGAGAAAAAAGAGCCTTTGTAAATACCTTTGAGTTGTGTGTTTTACCTTGTAATTTGATTTAGGAAAGCATCCACTTTTAAACTCAGGATCAAAGGGTAACTCTGAAGTCACAAATATCGGTATACTTTATTTTCTAGGGTGGATATATTTTTAAAATTTGCATGTAAAATGAATATTTATAAATTCAACTGTAAATTTCCACAGCTCCCATTTTAAAGTGAGCAATACTACAGTGCTAACAGACCTGCTCGAAATCGCCAATCATCCGACTCTCCCAGTCTTAGCTTACTGTCAACCCCACTGGGGCTACCTCTACTCTTGCCAAAACATGCCACCACCAGAGCCAAAGGCATCACTGCAGGTAAAGATGACAAACCTGTAAGTATTTGTGGCTGCACAGCTAAAACAATAGTAAAGATACTAGAATGTGTATTTTTGCTCATACTGGCCCTGCAGTGTCAGCTGCTCCAGAGATGCTTTTGGCTCTGGTTCTGGTAGTAGTCTGTTTGGTACAAGAGGCATTGGCAACTGCATTGTGTTGAAGCAGCTTTGGCTGATGGAGTGAGGGCTTCAGTACTGATACGTCTGGCAAACTGTAAGCTTCACAAGGTCAGGAACCATACCCTCGTCCCTATATCTGTGCCTCTAGCCAACAAAGAAGTAGTTGCTAAACATTTATTTACTAAACAAATGAAGGAAATAGCACCCCCAAAGCAATCGCTCTCTTGGCTTGGACGTGGCCCACAAGATGGTAATCTAGGCATCAGAAGCAGTTTTCATTGCACAGGTCCAGAGCAGGTTATGTAATGTGAGGCAGAGGCCGTGAGATATACTCCTACTACAGCAAACTCTATGATGGCTACAAGAAGAGGATATGGATTAGTGAATGGGATAGCACCTTAATCATGAATCATAAACTGAGCACAGGCAGAGCCAATCAAGAGTGCCTCATAGACTTGCATTCTCCAGTCTTGGTAAATTGAGGGCTAGGTTGTGACCCATGACCTCTTCCATGGCTGTTTGTATGTTTCTAGATGAATCTGTCTTCATGGATTCCAGTAATAAAACCATAATAAAAACCATATTCAGAATTAGGAATATACAACTATAGCAGAAAAGATTAAGTGAAGCTACCAGAATAAAATAAGCAAAACTTACATATTTTTATGGATTATTGTGGCTATGTAAATTGTGGATCATGACACAGAATAAGTGAATTTCTTGTTGAATCATCCAGAACAGTCGTTTCCAAACTCTAAGGTGTTCAGATCACTTGGAGATCTCATTAAAATGCAGATTCTGACGCACTAATCCAGGGTGGGGCCTGAGATTCTGCATTTCTCATCAGCTCTAGGTTATGTGGCTGCTGCTGACCCATGGACCAATCTCAGTAGCGTGGTTTAGGACACTGACTCTCAAATTTTGTTTCACATTAGAATCATTAAAATAATAGAGAATTTTAAAAAGATACTGATGGCTGGGTCTCAATCCTGGAGATTCTGATTTAATTGGTAAGGGATATTGCCTGAATGTGAGGATTTGCAAAAGCTCTCTAAGAGATTCCAATATGCAGCTAAATTGGAGAATTGATGTTCTGGGACTGATTTGAATTTACTTTTGAGAAGAAATATTAATTTTAGGTATCTAATATTACATTTTTTACTTGCAGGTTGCAGCAATCTACAAGGACTCAAGTATTGGAAATCTTATAAACATAGTAATTGTAAAATTAATTGTAATTCACAATGAACAGGTAAGAAACAGGCCTAAAATTAGTAATATTAGTTGTGGTCTTTTAGTGAAAATATATAGATATCATGAAACTCTTATTATAAATGAGATCCTTTAACAATTTACTTGAAAAAAACTTGATTTGGAAAGGAATGAGCTAACCCTTCCTTTTCTGTTGTGATGGAAAGAAAATAGAATGCCAACAGTGTTTAACTGAATCAAGGAAGTAATACAAATGAATAAACAATTAAAAAATCCAAGATTAAAAAAAATCCAAGTATTGACTTTTATAATCCTAATGTGGAAGGTTTTAAAGTATAATAATTTTTAAAAGTTAGTTTCTTGATTTTAGATATTGCATGGATATATTAAGATCTAATTAGATTCAGTTTTGATTACAATGCTTCAGGTATTGCTAAAATATGTTGGAGTAAAATATATAAAGAAGGGGTGATGCCTCTCTTTCATTTGCCTGTGAAAATGCTGTTGGATAAATCATATGGATGCTGATAAGCTTGGAAGGTAAAGGGGACATAAATGTTTTGACATGGTATTGGATTGCTTATTATTTTGTATAGGAAGGACCAGTCATCAATTTTAATGCAGCTACCACATTACGCAACTTTTGTTTATGGCAACAAACTCAGAACGTTCCTGAGGATACTCATCCTTCCCACCATGACACTGCTATTCTTATCACTAGGTATGGTTTTAGAAATAACTCTTCCAACTGCAACTTTTTACTCCTTCTCTCCTGCGTGATTACTGATACTTCTTGCTACCTTAATTCTTTATCAAGAATATGGATGAAAGTATGCGATGAGACCTTATATTAGGAGAGAAGCTATTGAATGACAGCATTCTTCCATACTTTCAAACCAGAATACTAGTTAGTTCCTTAGGAAATTAGCCATGTTAGGTTGCTGAGTCATGGTTCGATCTAAACAAAATAATTGCCTTATCTCCTTGTTGACAGAATGAGAAAATTAGGAATAATATCTGGAAATTAACATAGTTATGAAAATGAGAGCAGGTTTTGTTCATTCTCCTCTTGATGTTTCAATTGCTCAGAAATAAGAAGAGCATTTCAATGTATTTGGTTGTCCACTTTTGGGAATCCCTGTGCTTTCTCTTTTTCCCCCTATTTCTCCGTTCCTTGTTTTGATGCACAATGCTTGTTTCAGTTACCAGGCTGCCTTTGCTAGGGTTGTTCTCAAACCTATTTATTTTATTTTTTTTTTATTTTAGAAGCCCCTCTATACGTTGTTAATTCACATCTTTGTTTCAGCAACAGTGTTGCTACCAGCATATACAGATACTAGGTTTGTTATTTGCTTGGTTGAGTGATTGACCAAAGAAACTCTTCACTTGGGGGTCAAACTCAAAGAAATCTTAACTTTCCAGAATCCTGAAATGAAAACCATTAGCCACTATAAAATAGCTAACATGTAGTTCATGTTGTCATGTTTTGCTTAACAATTTGGGGACACGTTCTGAGAAATGTATCATTAGGTGATTTCATTATTAGGTGAACGTCATAGAGTATACTTACAAAAACCTAGATGGTTTAGCCTACTACGCTCCTAGGCTACAAACCTGTATAGCATGTTACTGTACTGTAAGCAATTGTAACACAATGATAAATATTTATGTATCTAAACATAGAAAAGGTACAGTAAAAACATGGTTCTATAATCTGATGGGACCAACATAATATATGCGGTCTGTCGTTGACTGAAATGTTATGGGGCACAAGACTATATGTTATCTCTTTTCAAAACTAGAACAGAATTGACCTAATTTTATACACAGTACTGCATCATACTCCATGGTTCTGCCCTGGATTGTAGAAGCCATGCAGCAAAGAGTAGAGATAGCCAATTAAACATGGGAGGAACAATGGGTTATGAGAAGCGACCATAGGGAAAGAGACAACAGAACTGTCTAATTGAATGGTTAGGGACTAAGTAATACAGAAGCCATCAATCAATCAATCAATAAACAAATAAGTCAACCAACCAACCAGTCAACTTGGTAACATCTGAAAACATCATTATTTTGCATCAGAGAATGAGAATCGAAGCTCATGGTGACAGTGAATCATCAAGAAGAGGGTAAACTATATTACACATAGTATGTAGGTAGAGGCTGTGAGGTGAAAAATGTACTTACAAAATTTTTCATTGGTTAATGATTCAACTATTTACAACACTCACTTTTATATAGCACCTGTTGTTTATTGATGTGCAGAAACGGTACATTACTATGTTTAAACTTTTTGAGACCTTAGTGAAAACTAGATTTTAGAAGTTTATAGTAGTAGTCATGTCATAGTTAAAACTTCTTTGTTTTTGTTTTGGCTTGCTGAAGAAATATTTTCTAAAAAATCCTTCAAAATCTTTTATTCTAAGGGAAGACATTTGTGGAGCTAGAGAGAAATGTGACACATTAGGTAAGTTATTTTGTCAATTAAATTTAGTTTATATAACTGTTTATTGAATTATTTAAAATAATTAGGTAATTTTCCTTTTGTTTGACATTTTAATAATTTGTATTAATAAATTATACTTGTCACTATTTGATTTTACAAAGTAACAGAACTAATATTTATTTGCCAATTTCTAAATATCAAGTGCTATGCAAAGCTGGATATATTTAATTTTAAAGTGCTTTATGATATCATATTTGATCTAAGAGAAATAATATATAAAAACCTATATGCCAGTTTAAAACAAAATAATAAAATAAATAGCCATGAATTCACCTGCAGGTTTAAGAGTTAGAACTCTGTCATTACTTTGTATGGTCTGTGCTCAATCATCATTCCGTCTCTCTGCTTTTCCACAAGTAGCCAATAACATGAATTTCTTATTTGCCAATTCCTTCCATATTTTACAATAGTTTTATTACATACATATGTGTTCCTAAACAATAAGTTATTTTGTTTTTCTTCTTTTTGAACTTTGTAGTTCATACACTTTCTCTGCTATATGGTATTTCATCTACAGTTTATATACCTAAATCCTATCAGTGGATATTTGGGCTGATTCCAGCTTTTTTCTATTATGAATTTTGCTGTAAGAGCTAAGGCATATTCTTAGGATTAGAATTGCTAGTTCATTTAGCATGCTAATATTCAACTTTATAAGATGTACCAAACCATTTTCTAAAGTGTTTATACCAACTTACACATTTATCAATAGACTACAAACATTCCTTTTGAGTATTTCAATACATAGTATCTTCAGATTTCTCATTTTTGCCAATCTAAATGTAATATTTTGCATTATAGTAATAATTTTTATTTCCTGATTAACAATGAGTTTTCATATATATATATTTCATATATTTGTATTTCCATTTCTGTAGGGAATGAAATAAATGAAAGAAACATTGTCTAATACCCCCATTGATTTTAAATGTGGCCATTTGATTCATCATTCTAATTATTCTCATAATTTACCTATAAAATCTTTTGGATTTTATGTGGATAAGTATATTACGTATGAATTATGGCAATTATATTTTCTTTAATATTTATATATTTTTTCTTATGTTACTACAAGATAATAACCTCCTGTGGAATGTTGAACAGAAGTGGTGATGGTGGCCTTTCTTGCTTTTTTTCCCCTAGATTTTAAAAAGAATGCTTTAAAGCTTCACCATTAAGAAAAATATTTGCTGTAAATTCTTGGCAGATAAACTTAAATCATAGTTTTGTGATTTTTTAAAAAAATGATATGTCTTTTTTTTCTTTTTTAAATTATTTTAAAATATTATAAACTACAAATGTTTTCGGTTACATGTATCAATTTTGATACGCTTGAATCAGGGTTACAGTGTGCCTATCACCCAGATAGTGTTCATTGTACCCATTATGTGGGTTTTCCTTTCTAGGTCTGTTGTTTACATCTAGCTTCTTATAAATGTAAGCAACATCTTCATTTTGACTTTGGCCAGGTTTATGATGTGCCTTGGCGATGTCCTATTTGCTATGAATTTTCCCTGAGTTCGATGACCATTGTGTATCTGGATGTCTGTATTTCTGGCAGTACTGGGGAAGTTTTCCTCAATAATTCTCTTGAATAGATTTTCCATGTTTTTAGGTCTTTCTTCTTCTCCCTCAGGGATACCTATAATTCATGTGTTAGTTTGCTTTGCATAGTCTCATATCTCTCTGAGTGACTGTTCCACCTTTTTTGCTCTCTTCTCTGCCTCTTTATATGACTGGGTTAGCTCAAGAGCCTTGTCTTCAAGCTCTGAGATTCTTTCTTCTTTGGTTTAGTCTGTTGCTGATGCTTTCTGCTGTGTTTTGAAATTCCCTAAATGACTTTTTCATTTCTTTGGGTTCTATTATACCCTTCCTATGTTGTCTAGCTCTTTAGTGACTTTTTCATTAATTTCCTGAAATTTTTTTTTTTTTTTGCTTCTTTTTGTTGGTTTTCAACTTTCTCTTCAATTCCATTCATCTTGTTTGCCATCCATATTCTGAATTCCACTTCTGTCATTTTGACAATTTCCTTGTAGTTTGGGTTTGCTACCATGGCTCCATTGTGATCCATTGGGGCTGTTGATCTGTTTTGATTTTTCATGTTGCCAGGGTTCTTTTTATGGATTCTTCTCATCTGAAACGTCTTTTCTTGACTCAGTGCTAATAGGTTTGCAGGGCACTTGTTCAATTTTTTTTATACTTATCTAAAAATTTATTTCAAAATAATGTTTATTTTAAATAACGAAATACATGCTCATTTTAAAACATTTTGAAAATGTCAAAATTAATCAAAAATAAAAATAAAATTACCATCTGTTCTTTGCTGGGAACTCCCCTGCTTAGTTAGAAGAAGGGAGAGATCCTTACATGGTGCTTTTTTCCCCTTACTCTGGAATGTTGGTGTGACAGGGGAGGGATGTGTGCACTAGAAGCCTGTCATGCAGCTGTTCTGATTTAATCTGTTCACCTGTGATTGCTTCTGTTCAAGCCTGTGCTGGATGCTGTTTGTGCTGGATGTTGGGCTGTTTACCAGGTAGTTACAGGATGTTCGAATTGGGAGCTAGGCAAGACCCTCTTCACTGAGGCTGGTGTTGTAGGGATTGCTCTGCCCAAGGTCCCCCCACAGAGGTGACAGTGGCAGCTGGGTGAGGCTATCCAGTCAGTGATCATGAATTCTTGGGCTGTGGGCCTTTGCTCAAACAAGGTCCCAGTGTATGGGCAGCTAAAGGCCGGCGGTTGCAGGGGGGTGGTGGGGGTGGTGAGCGGGCAACAGGGTGTCCCTGGCAGGGTGTTGGACTTTGGAGCAGTTCCTGCGACAGTGGTGGAGGATCCACAGTGGGGTCTTGGGGTCTAGGAATCTCAGGGTGGTGTCCTGGGCCTGGCAGAAGCTGTGGAGATGCAGAGGCAGAGCCTTGGGCTCTGGCTTATGAGCCTCAGAGCCACGACTGGGAGGAAGCCAAAAGTAGGGCTTTTGAGCAGGGCCTCAGAGCCAGAAACAGTGCTGTGAGGGCAGAGGATCTGATCCAACCTGGAGCGCAGGGCCAGGGCTCACCAGGCAGTTGGCACCTGGAGGGTGGAGTCATGGCCAAGCATATGGCAGGCATTAAGCAGGCTTAGGGACTGGATGCCAGGTCACATGGGTGAAGGTCACCTCCAGCAGCCCCGGGACCATGGAGTTCTCCCCACACCCCCCAGGACCCACTGAAGCAATTCTGTTGTGCTGTCAAGAAGGGGGCACTTGGCTTCCAGTTACCGGGTACAGCTTAGAGGAGCCTCCAGTTAGTCTGCTCCCTTCCCAGCCCAGTGGGGGCAATGTGAAAGCCACAGCTGCAAAGCTGAATCCTGTGCCAACTTGGTGCCGTGCACCTGAGAGCTCAGCATGGCTTTAGCTGTTGCCCTATCCCCCTGCACCTGTTGTCTGGTGCAATGACTCTGCGCAGACTCTAGGCAGGTCCCTGATCTCACAACTTGGCCACAGCGCCTACAGGGTGAGCACTGTTCCCCAGTACTCTATCCTGCTAATCGTCCCTGTGCATGCTTTGATACTGTCACATGTATCACCCCATCACCTTTCCTCCCCACCGTGCTGCTGCTTTGTGGTTTCACAATGTTTCTTCCAAGAAAAGCTGTCCATAGTTAGGCACATGCTTCCTATTTACTCTTCTTTCCTTGGGAGCTGTGGGTTTGTGGGCTGTTTCTAATTGGCCGTTTTTTTCGCCTCATATGTCTTATTTTCTTAAATATTTTTCCCTGCAGATATTGAAATGATCATATGATTATTTCATCTTAATCTAGTGAATTCCATAGATTTATTGATGAATGGTATTTTTAATTGACAAATTACAAATATTTACATTTGTGGGTTATAATGTGATGTTTTGATATATGAATATGATTAAATCAAGATGATTAACATATCCATCACATTGCTTATTATTTTTTATGGTAAGACATTTGAAGTTTACTTTCTTAGCTATTTTGAAATATACATTATCATTAAATTTAGTCACCCTGCTGTGTAATAGCTCTCAAAAACTTATTCCTCCTGTCTAACTGAAACTTTGTACCCTTTGACTAATATCTCCCCATTGCCTATCTCCACCACCCACACTCCCTACCCCCAGCCTCTGGTAACCACTATTCTTCTCTCTACTTCTCTGAGATTGATTTTTTTAGATTCTATATGTAAGTGAGGTCCTATGGTATTTGTCTTTCTGTGCCTGGTTTATTTCATTTAGGGTAATGTCCTCCAGGTTCACCCATATTGTTGCAAATGACAGAATTTCCTTCTGTTCTAAGGCTGAATATAGTATTCCATTGTGTGTGTGTATATGCACCATATTCTCTTTATCCATTTATGCATTGATGGACACTTAGGTTGTATATTGTTGCTGGGAATGTAAATTAATACAGCCATTGTGGAAAATGGTATGGAGGTTTCTCAAAAAACTGGAAATAGAACTATCATATGATCCAGAATCCCACTCCTGGGTATACATCCAAAGGAATTGAAATCAATGTGTTGAAAAGATATTTGCATTTTCATGTTTATTGTAGTGTAGATTTTCTAATGCTAAACCAACCTGGATCAAGATTTTTCCTTTCCCTAGTCCCACATGCTGCTAGATTCCATTCACTATTTTCATGCATACATTTTCAGGAGTAAAGTGGCTTTTCATTTTCCTTTCTTTTACCATCTTTTTCTAATTTTGATATGAAGGTTTTATTCACCTTATAGAATGAGTTGGGATGTATTGTTCTTTTGCCATTTTCTGGAAGATTTTATGTAATACTGGAATGACTTATCTCTTGAACATCTCATAGATCCCACTTGGAGAACCATTTGGGTTTCAGGCTTTCTTTGTGGAAGGTTAACCATTTATTGAATTTCCCTCATGTTAATCAGATTATTTTTATGTCTTCTTGAATGTATTTAAAAAGTTCTTTTTTTCTAGATATTTGACCATTTCTTTTAGTAGTAAAATTTAGAAATAACATTTATTAGCTTAAATGGTTTTCATAGTATTTTCTCATCTTGCCAAGCTCTCTCTATATATAGTTGTGTCTCATTTTATTTCTGGTTATTATTTGTGCCCCTCTTCTTTTTAATAGATCAATTTCACTGGAATGTTGTTTGTTGCATTTATCCTTTTAAATGACTATTGACTTTTTTTTCTCTCTTCTTTTTACTTCATTAATTTCTGCTCTTTATTATCTTTCTTGTAGCTTTTTTTTAATAAATTTAATCTTGCTGTTCTATTGGTAATAGAAGTTGACTGTTTAACTGATTGACATCCAGGATTTCTTATTTTCTTTCACATTTTATCCTTTAATTCTACCTGTTCTCACCATTCTTACCATGGGACCATATTATATCTGTACTATTAATAGATCTTCTTATTCTGTTCTCCATGCTTTCATTTCATTTTCTCTTCATGCTTCATTCACGCAGCTCTAATTTCCATTTTATTATATCTTTGGCTGTGTCTAACTTAATATCCCTCATACTTTACATTTTACATTTACATTGTATACCCTTCATATTTTACATTTTAACATGTATGCTTTTTTCAATGTAAATGATACTATTTAGTTCTTATGGAAAATCTAACTATCCATTTTGTTTACATTCTTTTTATATTGGCTCATATTTGTAGTTGAATTTCATATTTCCTTATTTTATATGGAGTAATTTTATATTCTGTCCCTGAAAATTCCCACATCTGAAATATTTGATAGTCAAATATGTTGTTTCTGCTTTCCCTTATGTTTTCTTGTTATGTTTTATGTTTGATGGTCATTGATTATGAACTCATATTTACTTAATATTAATTAACCCATGTAATTGGGGACTGGCCATCTCAAAAAGTGTGTGCTTTTCTCCAAAGAAGGCTTTTAATTTTTCTTGGAATCCAAAGGGTGTTCATAACTGTGGTCCCTGGCTTGCTGCAGAAAACTCAGGATCCAGATCTACCTTGAAGCTTCTTCTAGTAAGCTCTTAATCTTTGGATCATATTGCTTTTATCAGCATTTTTCCTCAGAGTAGCTTTTATCCTTATTATTCATTACTTACCACTTAGGATTTAGCTCAGAGTATGAATGTATATGTACGTGTGTGCATGTGCCTGTATGCTTGTGCATTTGAGAGAGAGAGAGAGAATATGTTTGTTAGTTTTGTGAGGTTTGGACTTGATAGTCCCTATAAATCATGTAAGCTCAGAATTCATTAAAAAGTAGTTTTTATTAAATACCTAGTTTCTTTATGTTAGGAGAACCCTTTAGAAACTCTAATCTTCCACGCTTATGGAAATAGTTGCCTATTGCACTCATTTTCACAACAGACTGAATTTCTTCCTCTCTACAAACTATTCTCTGGCTTTGTTAGGTATATTTTATGAATCAATCATTTAATAAGAATCTATCAAATTTCTTATATTATCTATGCCCCGTTTTCACATCTTTATAGTTAAAGTTAAGTAGTACAAACTTTCACTGAACGTCGGTCATTTCTTTCTATTTTTAAAATGATTCAATGCTAGAGATTCTGGACTGTTCCTATAGAATGGAGTCTCCTAGTCCCCATTTATGGTTTTATAATTTTTAGGCACCTAAGTACATAAATAATAGTGATATTTGGAAACATAGACTATGACAATGAAATCATCATTATTGTCCAAGTTAAGAGTTAATGATGATAATGATAGCAAAGATATCTGAGTGCTTCCTATGTATATCATTTACTATATTAGAACAACTATTATTCCAGTTTTGTAGATGAAGGAATAATTTGCCCAAGGCCATGCAGCCTATATTAATACAAGTATTAGTATTTTATTTTCTCATCTAAAATATGTGGAAAAATAACAAAACAGAGTTATTAATGACAAACACAAAATGTTGGTAAGAATTACTAGGTTTCCTGCTATATCTTCTTTTGCATGTATTGTTGCCTCAGTCCCTGAGCATGTTTTGCAAAATATGTTGAAAAATGTTTTTCATTCTTCAAGATGGCTATATTAAGTGATTCTATGCAGATTCTTGTATTTCTAAAAACAGGGAACCTGTATCAAATTTGGGCCTGTGCTGCTTTATTCTATCGTGGACAACTTTTAAAGAATTCAGAATCAGCTTGAGTGAATCTAGATACAAACCATCAACCAGCCGCTTGGTACCATAATGCTAACTATTTATTTCAGTTTTTTGTTGGTGTTGCCAGCTTATGGGAATATTTGAGCTTGGTCTCTAATCGTATACAATACATATTTTCACAAATCTGTTATGTGGCTAAAATGTTTAGTTCAGAATGTATGTACCTTTGAGCATGAAACATAAAGTTTGGGTGGTGCTGTAGTCAATATTGTGTTCCAAATATCTACACAGCCCTAAAAATGAAAATATTGGAATTCAGCCCCTTGGCAGATTGAAAATACAAATAAAAGCATGGGAGGAGCAGGATATTCATAAAAGAAATATTCTAGCCTTTAGTTTATTCTGACAAAGGAGAAATGTATAATAAAATGAGAACTGACTAAAAAATTACACATGGAAACATGAATTTTAGAATCTTAAGGAAAATAGTAATTCCCTCATACTCTCTAGAGGACTGTTAAACGAATTTCTTTCTTTTTTTCCCTTGCTTCTTTTTGGTCTTGATCCTAACTAGGAAAAAGCTCTTTTTAGGGGCGATTTGTCTAAGCAAGACCTTTTGGCAGTGGGATCAGAAAGAGGGCAAATCTTTCCTTTTTATTAAAGAAGTATTGGCTAATGAACTTCATCTTTGACTTTTTCCCAGGTTTTTTAGGTTCCATTTCTTTTAAAGCACAATAAAGATTTTCTAGTTGTTAGGAAATCTACCTTAAATACCAGGAAGATATCCATGTTTTTAACTTTTATGAATAAAAGAATACATAGGAGAAAAGCACTAAAACAATAGCTAGTCTGTTTATTCTGCATTAAGAAATTTTTAAGTGCAAGAACTTTACAGTAAGAAAGTGATTATCTTATATATGAAAAATTCTTCTCTTTCGTGAAAGGAATTGTTCTAGGAGAGCAGATAAATTTATAACTGAATTGAAGGATAGCAATAGTAAAACCATGATAGTATGTTAAATGAAAAAATAAATGAAAAGCTAACATTATGGATGATGGAATATAGATTATTATAATTAATATTTATTTTGAATTTCCTATTCTGTATTATTTTTAAAGGAGTCCATAACCTGTAATTATTGCTATCTTTGATGTCCAGCCAGTTCATACCTTCATCTTTCAACAGCACATTTGAGTTTCGCATTATTCTTTATATAGGAGGGAATAGATCCTTATTTTTAATACATTTTCTGTTGCTGAAGTGTTACAAAATTATTGAGTGCTTGCAAGAATTCTGCTATCATTATCATTTTTATTTAGCCTCTATTAAATACCAGGTGCTACTCTAAACACCATATTTTTTACTCAATTATCATATAACTGAATGTTTGTATGCTGCTTCAAACTTTAACAAATTAATGAAAATTGATTTGTGAAGTTCTGTGCTATTTTTTTTATTGTTTTTTGTTTTACCAATTAATACATTCATGGTCTTTCCTGCTAGCCACACTCATGTATTTAACACTTCACCCTGCCTGCAAATATTCTTCTTTTTCTTGTATTTCAAAAAACTGTTTGCTCACCCTGTATTTTTGTTCTTGAGTAAAAGAGTACAAGAATTTGCTAAGAAGATTTCACCTGCAGACAAATCATTCTATTCCTTTTTTTCTTTTCACCTTCTAAAACATTTATTCAATATTTACAGCCAACTCTGTATTCATTTCTAAGTAGTTATGCCAATGATTACATGTTTTGAAATTTAGTTCTCACTTTATGATTTTGGTTGTATTTCCAATTTTGATGTAATACAAATGTGAAATTTTTCAGGCTTAGCAGAATTAGGTACCCTGTGTGATCCTTTACGGAGCTGCTCTATTAGTGAAGAAAATGGACTCAGTGCTGCCTTTACTATAGCCCATGAGCTTGGGCACGTGTAAGTACCTTCTGTCACCTCAGTGATGTGCCTTCTATTTAGCATTGCACAGAATCCCTGAAATTCCATCTTTAGTTGAGTAATTAGCACCTTGTTTCTTCATAAACTATCATCAGTGTAACTTTCATCCCTGAAATGCTAACTCTGGCTCTTTTGTGATCTATGTTAGGTCAGACACACTACACAGATCAACACACTAAGCAAAGAACTAGAACTTGGGAATTCTTTTATTTCATTTACTGTATTGGATTACATGGCAAGCACTTCTGGCCTCTATCTCTTGTTATCCTATATAGACCAGGTACTGTCCTTCTCCCTTTTTTGGGAGGGCCTACAGGGGCTGCTAGTTGTGGGGAACTCCCCAAAATATTTTTGGTACCAACTTATTTCTTGCTCTTCAATCTCAGAGCCTCAGTAGAGGATGTGACCCATGGAATTTCTTATTCCTTAAAAGATTTTTTTTAAAGATTTTTTTCACCTGTTCCATAGTTTTCCATAAAGATTTGGGATTCTCTTATCTATTCTTACATTACTAAAAATTCTGCTGAGATTCTATGCTGTAAGAATGGAGGCTGTGATTTCTCATGATAACATTGGAGCTCCCGTGAAGTCAGAAACCCCCTACAGGCTTATCCTCTGAAAAATGATTTCAAATGTACTCCCAGAATTCCGGGTACTTCTTTGTTATCTGCTAATAAAGAATCAAGGTTAGAGTTGCCTCTCTTAGTTTGACCACATTTCTTTTTCTGGTTGTGCCTTCAGATGTCATTAGAGCATTCAGGTGGAATAATTTCAAATGGAGATAGATTCTGGTAAACTAGCACCTCTTCAATTTCCTTTTAGCCTGATTATAAGCTGCATTTTATAAGTTGTTTATGAAGTGAGGGAATAGGATGAGGAGCATACCCAGGCACTGTAGAAGTATTGCAGCAACATCCGGGAGGCACTAGCTGCTGGTTTTCAAGACTGCTAACTAGTAGATGACTATTCTTGCAGAAAGTACCATATTACACATTTATTTTCTTCTTGAGAAACTTTGTAGGTGTCTCTAGAATATGGGTAAGTATTAATCGTTTAGTTAAAAGACTGATTTAAATACACATTTAGCAGGCAAGGACCTGAAGTGGGTGGTTTCAGTGTTCCTTCTAAATTTGAGTTCATACTTAAGTCTCCAAATGATTGCAAAGGATCTGTTTCTGACCTGCTAATTATTTACTGTTTTTGCTCTCATTGTGAAGATTTGGCTGCCGTTTGGGAATGTTTTTATTATTCTAGTTCTACCAATCATCACTTATTAAGGATAGCCCCAAAACAGTACTTAGGTTGTTAACATATAAAAATAGATGGATACTGTAGAAGAATAGGGAATTAGAGATTAAAGAAGTTCTTTTGATACTGTAGCAATAGTCAAGTCTGGAATTTAGTTTGGTATCACCTTGACCTAATCTGTCCACGTGTATCTTCAAGGATATCCATGTTGAAAACTGCAGGCATTTTAATGTGAATACTATGCCCATATTGTGATGAGGTGAGCCAGAATCCAAATATTTTGATTGTTTATACTCAGATGCCAAATCAATAGACTGTGTAACTGTCAAAGGTATAATCTAATGTTTCTTAGCAATTATGTGCTTCTAAACATGAGTGTTACAGGACCTTATGGAGAGATCGAATACAATTCTAATGTAATTATATTTATCTGTATTTTCTGTTATAAATATAAGAGGTCTGTTACTAATGTATACATCTTTTGATATTCTTTTTGAGTGTTTATTTTTATTTTTAGATTTAATGTTCCACATGATGATAGTTTTAAATGTAAAGAAGCTGGAATTAAACATCAGTATCATGTAATGGCCCCAACTTTAAATTACCACACGAGTCCTTGGACCTGGTCAAAATGTAGTCAGAAATATATCACTGAATTCCTAGAGTAAGTCTGAACTTATGTTACTTTAGTTAAATAATTGAACATTTATTGGATCATAAGATTTGAAATTTGTACTTTTTAAGTTGGTTCAATTTCTGTTTAGTTTTTCTTTATTTAGATTTAGGTTTATTTTCTCTATGAAAATGGATGTGTAAAAACAAGGAAAGTTGTATGTATATATTACTTCACTTCTTTAAAAAAAAGTACTTTTATTGCAGTTGAGACCTAGCTATTATTTTTTTATTTCAATTCTTTCTTGTGATGAACACTCTGTTTGGAGGAGACTTAATGAGAATCCCAGCTTTCTTATGTGTTTTTGAATTTTTTCATAAATTACTAGGTAATATTTTGAGAGGAGTTTGAGTGGCTCAAGTTTTAGATGCCCCTAAAAGACAGAGATTAGTTAAAGTCAAACTGTGAGTTATCCAAATTGCTCTCTAAAACCATAGAGATGCCGAGTCTCTAACTGTACATACTCTTTTGGAGGCTCATTCTAACTCTGAAGAGAGGTGGTAGATCTAGGTTTTTCTCGATTCATCTCTGCACCTTCCACTAGGTTTCTCTGCATCTCAATTTCTTTTATCCAAATAGAGTTTCTATCTTAGTCACTGGACTTGTCCAAAAGGCAAACCAAAGCTCTTCCTACGTGCCTTTTTGTATAAATGGAATACTACATTTCTTTTACTGTATCTTCTAATCGTCAATTTACATTTAACAGCATTAGTATTTTGTACTTAACCTCTCTCTTTATGAGAACTATGGGAATAAATAAAACCATGCTTTGGAATATATGTTCAAAATTATATCCCAAAATTATAACCAACAGTGATAATTTATCTTTGTATGGGAACTTGATTTAAAAACACATAGTTTCTAATTTATGCATGATTACATATAGCTTTTTCAATAGTTAACTGATATTTTGATTACAAATAACAGTAGTGTGCTTTTTTTAGGGGGGATGGGGTAATATTTTTATTCTCTTCAATGGAAATTTTAAAAGATATGTTCATTTTATTGAAAAATTAATATGTCCTTTTAACCAGTAAAAATTGCTCCAAAAATATTTCTTTTAATTATAGCGGTGGAACAAATTGTTGCTTTTAACCCAGTTGGAATAGCTGAACATTTTCACAGAGTTTTCTGTAGACTGAACATTGCACGACAAACTAGGATTAACATATATTATATTTCCTGTGCTCTTTTCTGTTATTTAAATGTATTTTCTGATTGCAAGTTATAAGATAGATATTACCACTCTCAACTTACAGATGAGGAAACTTAGGCTCAAGGAGATTCAATAGTTTTCCACCAGCCATGCATCCTGGGAAGTGTGGAACCAAAGTATAAGCCCCCAAAGCCAGTGCTCTTGACTTTGCTATACTCCCTCCTCAAGAAACCTCTTGAGGTAGAGACAGCATAAAACTTTTTGAAATTCCTTTTTTGTTGTCCTTGTTTAGAACTTGAAACATACTTTTTCAAATGATTTGAAAAATCCATTTTTATTTTTACAACATTTTGACAGGTTGGACATTACATTTGAGGCATTACCATTGGATAGCAAAGTAGGCCAAAAGTGTGATGTGAATGTATGTTTCATAAATTATGTTTTGATGAATTTATGTTTATTACTTATATATTTTTTAAATTTCCACCTTCTAGGTGGTTGTGGGGATCAATTGCAAACAAACACATTAAAGATCCTTTGTAAAGTGTAAGGTTGTCATTATGTACAGGAACATTGCTATACTGATATTGCTATGAGTTGGTTTTTAAATTATGAAAAAATACTGTTATTCTCTTTGAAAGTAAAGGATTACAGAAGATGCAGTAAAGAATCTTATACTGAAATGCATCCATGTGTATTCACAATATTTTATTTTCTGTCATTGGTACAGTACTGGTCATGGGGAATGTCTTCTTGACAAACCAAATGGAAGAATGTATGATCTGTCTTCACAACTTCCTGGATTAATGTATGATGTAAACAAGCAGTGCGAACTTATGTTTGGTCCTGGATCACAAGTGTGTCCCTATTTGGTAAGAAAAATTCTCACCTTTTGTTTGAAAACTGCCATAAAGTTGTACTTAGAATATATATCAAAATATACATTTATTCTCTGGAACGGATGTAAACTAGATATAATTTCTGTGTCTTTGAAACTTTGGTGTCTGAGGTTAAAAACTTTATTGAGTTCTTATTATATGCTATACTGTGTTGGATACTTAAAATTATCTTTGTTAACTCTCACAAATTCCCATGAAATATTCTCCTTTAGTAAAGAGAGCCACAGAGAAGTTATATAATTTGAAAATTAAAAGTATTCAAATATTTATTTTCAAATGATATTGGGGATGAAAGGAGAAAACATAGATACTTTGATACTGAATTGTTGATTCCTGAATTAAAGGCCTCAGGAATCTAATAGTCTATATTTTCCTTTACCTAGATTGAAATCCAGAGGAATTAAATTGGGGGTATATTGTTTAGTTTTCATTAAGCTATTACTTTATAATTTATTTTGAGGATTTTGCAGAGATTAGATACTTTTAATTTCCACTGATATAGTTGATCCTAACACTTTTAGTGGATCTATAATCATGATTTTCCTTTATTTGGGAGTAAATCTAGGATTGACTGCTTGGTGAATCCATGCTTTACTTTTCTATGCAGAATAGTCATTCCATTTTCTTCATTCCTTTACATACCTTTGCCAAATTGCTTACTGCCTTACTAGATTGTGAGAATCACTGGGCCAAGAATAACTAACCTTATTTATTCATTTAAATAAATATATATCCCCAGTGTCCATGTCAGGATCCTGCCACACAATAGATTCTTCAAAATAAATGTTTATTGAATGTTGAATGAATGAATGAAAGTCACCTAACTGTGAGTGCAGGGACATGTAAAGTGTATTTCACATAGTGATTATTCTTCCTAAAACCTTAAATTTATACTCACAAATTTTAATAAGCCTTTCAATATCCACTGTGCGGGGGGGGGGGTGATTTACCTTAATATATCACTATAAAAGATACATTCCTTTCCAACCTGATTTAGACACTAAATAAACTTTGAATTTAAATTCAGATAAAGAAAGGAATTATCTTGGGTACAACTCCTCTGACCCTCTGTGGACTTTCGTTTCTTTTGAAAACTTCAGAACCCTTTGTTCAAAAGTTGAAAGTCTGCATTATATTCACAAAGTAGGAAACTTCAGTATACATTATACAGTATTTCTATGCACATTATTCATACATTCCACCATTGCCTCAAAGGGGCTTTTGGGAACTCCTTGTGAATAACATTTAACAACAAAAAGTCCTTTAGAAAAATATAAAGAGAGAAAAATGTCTCACATAATTTTGAATTTTCCCACTCCAATGCGTATCTCCCATTTTCAAGGTATAAATAAAAGTCAAAAAATCTTAAAAGTGAATGCCACCATTTTATGTGTTTAGAAGGAAAAAAAATCAGTGACTAGAACTTATTTAGTAAAGATTTTTATTGGTTATTTCCAGCTCTTGCCATAAACCAGGAAATGTATCGGACCAACTTACAAACCAGGGTACTATACTGAATTGACCCAGTGTTGTGGTGTCATCCTTACTCTTGCTTGCCTGCCTGTCTGTTGTTTCTGCAGAAACAATGCAGGCGTCTCTGGTGCACAAGTGCAGAAGGAGTTCACAAAGGCTGTCGCACTCAGCACATGCCACTGGCAGATGGAACCAACTGTGGTCCTGGGATGGTAGGTTTTCTCGAAGGGTGAGTCTTGTATCAAAAGATTATCTAAGGATGTAACTTGTCTTCATTTCAGCACTCTGTTCATTATTTCCTGTCAACTTTTGTTCAGCTAGTTGAGTTAATGTTATTGCCATGTTTGTTTCCTATAGGACATTGCCAGCTGACTTAAAATTTTAATTTTATCCTTTTCTCCAGTGGATATAGCAGATGAATATTAAAGTTGTGTATAGTTATATAAATAATACATAGATACATAGTTATCTAAGCATATCATAGCCTTGTTATTAAAATTGATTACAGACATAAAGACTCTAATATTTTGGCAAATTCCGTAATTTCAAGGATGTTTCCATTGCATCCATTTTCTTCCATATAATTCATTTAAGTATACTTGTAAGATTTAGGGGCTTCTTTGGATCTTTGTTGTTTCTAAATATATTAAAATACGTTGTACTCCTAAAATAAACTGCCTACATACTACATCTTCACTGTTCTAACATTAGTCATTTACTAAATATTATCATTCAGCATCATTCGGCATCACGCTGACTAAATCTGTCAATTTGACGTTGCATGATAAGCTCACCATGATAATGAAATGTGTTACATGTGAAGATGAAGTCAGATTGTGCTTTGTGCACTGGGACGGCCTTGAGGGGGCACGTTGTCTATTTTTAGTCTGTCAGCCTTGTCTGTGCTCCCTTGGACCAAAAGGAACACTTCCTTGAAAATGGGTTGGCTAAAGTTGCCTCTTTGTTACCTTCACGTTAGCCAAATGTAAATACTTCTTAAAACTTAAAGTCAATTCAGTAGCTGAACTTGTGCCTTTATCACTTGCTGCTTCATTGAAATATTTGTACCAACTTTTGCCTTTCTCTTGAATTGTTTTTCCATCCAAAGGCATGTGTTTCCTAGAAATATTGATCACAGCACAAATAAATTGGTTATTAAAGTTTTATTTGGTACTTCAGCAATTTTTGTAGTAGCCGAAGTACTCATTGAAATCATCTAACACTCTAGTTACCTTTTTGTAATTTTAAGATCAAAGTTTTAGTGAACTTTTTCAGTTCAGCTAATGCTGAATTACAAAATTTAAATTATATAAAAAGTTTTATTTGGCAGATAAGAATTATTAAAAAGACTTTACTTTTTTTCCTACTTCCTGTGACCAGTATTAGCTAATAGCTTTTTGAGGAGAAGGGTGGCATTTATGAAAATAACCGACAATTTGAGGGTAAGCAGAGAATAAAACCTCTTTGAAGCATGAATGCTGGGCTGCTGATATTGGCTGATTAGATAGAAGACATGCTCCACGATGTTCACTTGATTCAAATATAGGATTGGGCCTTATTCTGTTTCTTAGCAATCAATCAATGATTGATATATTTACAAATATCGAGAGATATGCTATTTATAGCTAATTTATTGAGTAATCTAAATACAATTTGGGCATAAACATGATTTTTTGAAATTAAGGTATATGAGTACAATGCACAGATCTTAGGTGTATAGTTTGATAGATTTTAACAAATGTAGGTACACATTAGCCAACATCCCAATGAAAAGTAAAACATTTCTATCAGTCTAAAAAGTGCAATCTTACCTCTTTCTGGATAATTTCCCTTCCCTCTAGAGAAAACTCCTATTCTGATTTTTATTGCCACAGATAAGTTTGTTGTTGATCTTAATGCAAATAGAACCGTATAGTGTATCCTTTTTTGGAGGGGCAGGATGAATCAGGCTTCTTTTGTTCAGCATAATGTTTTTGAGCTTCATCCATATTATGGTGTGCATCAGCAGTTCATTTCTTTATATTGCAGTATAATTAAGCCATACAAATGTCCTATAATTTGTTTACCTTTTCTCCTGTCAGTAGACATTTGAATCATTTCTGGTGTTTGGCTGTTATGAATAAAGCTGCTGTGAGCATCCTTGTGCAGGTCTTCTTGTAGACATAGGTTTGTGTTTCTCTTGGAGTAGAATTGCTGGGTTACAGGGTAAGTGCATGTTTAACTTTATAAGAAAGTGCCAAATAATTTTTCAAAGTATGTACACCATTTTAGACTCCCTCTAGCAATGTAGGAAAGTTCCAGTTGCTCTGTGTATTCCTTGCCAACTTTTGATATTTTTAGTCTTTAAAAAAAATCTAGCCATTTTAATAGGTATAAAATGGAATCTCATTGTGGTTTCAATTTGCATTTCCCTGATTATTATCAGCCTTGAACATCTTTTCATGTGTTTATTTGCCATTTGAATATTTCCCCAATGAGATAGTATGGTAGACATCAATTCATTAGGATTCATGGTAAATGTGATGAGATACTGAAACATCCCTTAGAGCCAGTGTAGATGAAAAGCAGAGGTGGTATTTGGGGTAGCAATATGTGGATCATGATAGATATAAATTCCCTTTTTTATTAGTTAAGCCAGTGAAACGCTATATATTTAGCCATATTTAATATTAATGGACCTTTTATTGAAGGAACATTTTAAACAAATGTTCTATAATTTTGCTTTAATATCCTCCTCCAGTCCTTTTATCTTGTGACTGTTTTATAAGTGAGTCTACATGTTCAATGCTTTTGGTAGTAAATCAGTTTGTGTGAAGCCATGGTGAACCCATCTGACAATGAGTTAATTTTACTACATGGTCAATGGTATAATAGTCTAACTTTTTCATTCTCTGATCTCTCAAATTATATTTAAAAAAAAAGATCAAGGATCACTTGGATTTTTTTATGGAAGATGCCTACAAAATACACAGGCACACAGTACATTCTGTTCTGAGATTTTGTTTTTGTTTACTTCTAATATGGCTTTTTCATATTGAATTACTTGTTCTAAGGGAGAGCACAAAGTATTTTTACTGCTCATAAGCTTGGTTTATAGGATTCATTCATTCAGCAAATATTTATTAAGGGCCAACTATGTCAAGCACTATTCTCTGTGCTTATATCCATGGGTGAACAAAAGCAGAGAAGATCCCTGCCCTCATGGAGCTTACATTCTAAGGAGAGACTAGAATATTACAAATAATTAATATAGTAGTACCATCAACCTGATCGGTGACATGGACAAGAAAAATAGAACAGGAAAAAGATTGCAAGTTTTATGGTAGGACAGGGCAGATTGTAATTTAAAATATGGTGGTCAGGTTAGACTATATATGAAGTTACTAAATTAGCTATCTTAAACGAGGTGAGAGAGTTCCAGACAAAGATGAAAGCTGCTCCTAAGTCTGGAGTATGCCTGGAGTGTTCAAGAAAGAGCAAGGAGACATTGTAACCAGAGTGGAGTGACGAGAGAAACTTGTAGGAAGTAACTGGAGGAATATTATGTAGGGTCTTGCAGAACCATTGTGAGAACTTTGCATTTGATCAAAATAAAATAATGAAGATTTCAGTGGAATTGTCACCTGATTTGACTTAGTTTTAAAACTAAATAAAAAAAAAAAATCAGCTGGCAACCATATTGAGTCTAAACCATCCAGGCAAGAGTGGAAACAGAGGACATTTACTTAGGGATGCTGGTTGCTCAAACTAGAGTGGTAGCAATGGATGGTGAAAGGTGAACTTTTTTATGTTTTAGAAGAAACTAGAATATTTACAAAGGTATTAGATGTGGGATGTTTAAGGAAGAAGAGGGAGACAGGATAGGATGACTTGGTTTTTGGCTGCACAACTTAGATCAACACAAGAGAAGCAGGTTTTGAGGGAGAAGGACAGGACTTTGGTTTAGGGTATGCTATGTTTGAAATGCTTATTAGACATTCAAGTAAACATGAGTAAGCAGCTGTATATACAAGTCCGGAGTCCAGGAGAGAGAGGACTGGGAGTGACTGTGCATAGAAAAGAATAAAGGACCACGATATGAGCCTGGAAACATTCCAATATTAAGAAGAGGAAGAAGAAACAACAGAAGAAACTGAGAAAGATTAATCATAAGGAAGGAAGAAAGCCAAGAATGTGTGGAACCCTAGAAACCAAGAGTAAAAAAAGTATCAAAGAGGAAGAGTGGTTAACTGTGTCACATACTGCTGTTAAGTCAAGGAAGATAGAAAGTGAGAACTGGGCACTGGGGACTACTCATGAGCAGATTCATGGAGGAATGGGCTATAAAAGCCAGGCTGGGGTGGGGTTGTGAAAGAATAGACAAGGAGTTAAACAATGAGCACAGACAGCTCTTTCAAGGAGAAACAGGGCAGTAGTTCCTGAGGGAAGTGAGATCTAAGAAAGCTTTGGTTGTTGCCCTTGTTCTTAAAGTAGGAGAAATAAGAGTTTGTTTGTATGATAATGGAAATGATCTAGGGAAGTAGTTCTCAAATTATCTATAGTAAAGCATCAGTTTGTTTTAAATTTCTGATTATTTATAAACTGATACTTTCGTAAAAAATAATAAAAAATGATTCTCACTAGGAAAATGAAATGGAAAAAAGGCATTCCAAATATGAGCCAAATTTTTCTGTGGAAAATAGTATGGCCATTCCTCAAAAAAATTAAAAATAGAATTATCATATCCAACAGTTCTACTTCTGAGTATATATCCAAAGAATTGAAAGCAGGATCTTGAAGAGATATTTGTATACCCATGTTCATAGCAGCATTATTCACAATAGCCAAAAGGCAGAAGCAACCCAGTGTCCATCCCTGAATGAATGGATAAACAAAATGTGATATATCTATATGCTATGTCTGGAATATTTGTCTCCTCCAAAACTCATGTTGAAATTTAATTGCCATTGTAATAGTGTTGGGAAATAGGGCCTTTAAGAGGTGACTAGGCCATGAGGGCTCTGCCCTCATGGGTGGGTTCAGTGTCTTCAGTAAAGGGCTTACAGGAGTGGGCTCTCTCTGGGCCCTTCTGCCTTCTGCCCTGTGAGGATGGGGCATTCCTGCCCTCCAGAGGATGCAGTGTGCAAGGTGCTATCTTGGATGAAGAGAATGGCCTCATCTGATACTGGGCCTGCTGGCACTTTGACCTTAAACTTTTCAGCCCCCAGACCTGTGAGAAATAAATTTACGTTCTTTATAAATTACCCAATCTTGGGTATCCTGCTGTTGTAGCAGCACAAACAGGACTAAGATAAACATATAATGGAATATCATTCATTCTGAAAAAGGAAGGAGATTCTAAAACATGCTGCAACGTGAATGAACCTTGGGGACATTATGATAAGTGAAATAAATCAGTCACCAAAAGACAGATATTATATGATTGCAATTATATGAGGTATCTACAGTAGTCAAATTTATAAAAACAGGAAGTAGAATGGTGGTTACCAGGAGGTGGGGGTACGGGGTAAATGGGAGTTATTGTTTAATGGGTTTCAGTTTTACAAGATGAAAAATTTCTGGAGATTGGTTGCACAGCAATGTGAATATACTTAACAATACTGAATTGTATACTTAAAAATGGTTAAGATGGTAAATTTTCTGTTATGTGTGTTTTACCACAATTAAAAATAAATGCAAAATAATTTTTAAATTATTTACTTTCATAAACATGAAATTACTCTGTAAAACTCCTGTAAAAGTTTCTAAATGCACACTCTCAATTTCTTTACCTATCTCCTCACAGACTAATAATTATTAAATAGTTCATAGACTAGCATCAATGCATGGCCACAGCTTGATGAGCTATCACTGAAATGGTGATGATATAGGAGAGTTTAGAGAATTGCTGGAGAGATGTTTTGAGTGGTGAGAAGGGATCAGATTAAGGGCACACGTGGAGAGATTGCTTTGTCTATGATTGTGTGAATTTTTCATATATACTAATAGGCAGCAGTGTCTGTCTGGGTACAGATGCTGTTAGATGGGTAGAATGGGTGGTGGGAGATTGTGGGAAGTTTGATGAAAGTAAGAAACAAGATCATCATTTGAGACTTTGGATAGGATAAAGTAAAACATTATCTAAAAGAGTGGGAGAGTGGGGAAGATGTGGTGGCTAACGTCTATAATCCCAACACTTTGGGAGGCTGAGGCGAGAGAATCACTTGAGGCCAGGAGTTCAAGATCAGCCTGGGCAACATAGGAAGACCCTGTCTATACAAATAAATAAATAAATAAATAAGCCTGGTGTGGCGGTGAGCTCCTGTAATCCTAGCTACTCAGGAGACTGAGGCAAGAGGATTACTTGAGACCAGCAGTTCAAGGTTGCAGTGAGCTATGATCATGTCACTGTAGTCCAGCCTGGGTGACACAGTGAGAACCCATCTATTAAAAAATTAAAAAAAAAAAAATATAACAATGGGAGAGTGAATAGATACCTTTGAGTAAAAAAATGGAAGCATGGAAATACATGGAATTAACCTAATATTTGTTTGTTTCTTTTTAAAAAATATCATATTCCATTTAACTGTTTAATTTTTCTTTCCTCTCCAGTGAGACTAAATCTCAAGAGCAAGAGAAATATTATACTCTTTTTGTATTCCACAGATCTAACTCAGTGGATAGGAAATATTGTAAAGTGGTGTCAAATGTAATCACATTTCTGAATTAATATCAGTTTTCTTTAAATTGTTTACAGTTTGTTCTTCTATTGATCTTTATGCTGCTATCATAATTATTATAATGTTCTAATTAGATGTACATGAATTGCTTCTTTTTGTGTTTGTTATTTTTATAGCATTGCCACCATGGGCTATGTGTAAACAAAGAAATGGAAACACGTGCTGTAGATGGTGAATGGGGACCATGGGGACCTTACAATTCTTGTTCAAGAACATGTGGAGGTGGAATCAAAAGCACAACCAGGCTCTGTAATCGTCCTGAGTATGTCTTTTTTATGTCACTGTAAATTAAGATTATCTCAAGGCACCAGAAAGTAAACATCAGTTTCATTCACTTCTAAAACTGGAGGTCAGTTTGTAAGTTTCTGAGATTCAGAAAACTTCTGGAATACTTTAAGCCACATTGCTTTATATCTTGCTAGATTCAGACCTTAAAAAAAAACCAAATAGATTAAATTTTATAGTCTAAACTGAGAACCATTTTCTTAATTTTTTTTGTTTCTGATTTGGTATAAATTTGAGACATACTTGTAAATATGAATGATGGTAATGTAATGGCATTTTCACATTTAGTGTATTCCTCATGAAAGATCCTGGCTCCTTTCACTTTGGCTCTTCTGGGCAAAATATGTAGTTTGGTTACCAGTTTTTTACTGTTTTGTGTAATTTGACATGTCATATTTTCTTTCTCTGCTTCTCATATTATAGATGCATCATTGTCTTTAGCTGAATAAGTACTGAAGCATATCTCCCCCTCATCAAACTATTTAAAAGAGCTTAGAGATTCCATAAAGATTTTTAAATAATGTTTCTGTTATATGTATCATATATAAGTTGGTAAGCAATATGATGCTCTTTACTTAAAGTCTTATTAATAAACATTTTTAATACAGTAAAGTGACATACTCTGGATAAAATCTAACTTAGTTCATTTAAATTTTAGAATAGCTAAATTATACTGGAAGTTTTTATATTCCAAAAATTCTGAAAAAAAGAACTTTTATTTTCCTGCATAATTTTAAATATAGATGGACATAGATTAATGCCATGAAACTCCTTGAATTGGGTGATAAGTAGGATATGCGTGACAAAGACATGTATATATTTCCTTTTTATTTAACATGATGTCTTTGTTACTGTCTTTATTTCATGTCTTTTTTTTTTTTTTTGAGAAAACGAACAAATACTTTTTTGAAGTTTTAAAATAAAATTCCCATCATTACTTTCTTGTTAGTTAATCTAGTCAAAGTTAAGATATTTCTGCCCTCTAGGTCTCAGTGTCCACCCTAAGGTGGATATTTTTATGGTTCATTAGCCGTAGAATTCCTTAAAACCCCTGTTCTATACTTCTGTTAAAAACAAGAAGTATGAGTGGGACATTAGTGGTTTTCCAGATCCTGGAAAGAATGGAACAGTTTTAGAAGTAAATGGCAGAATTAATATTGTACTGATGTGCTTTAAAATGTAATGAATTTGACTAGGCCAAGAAACGGAGGAAAGTACTGTGTGGGCCGCAGGATGAAATTTCGATCATGTAATACTGATTCATGTCCAAAAGGCAAGCAAGACTTTCGAGAGAAGCAGTGCTCTGATTTTGATGGTAAACATTTCAACATCAATGGTCTTTCCCCTAATGTGAGGTGGCTTCCAAAGTACAGTGGAAGTAAGTAATTATACTATTTCTTTGAAGTAAATTTTTGGGGGGATATAGGAACACATAGCTTCATAATTGTACATTAAAATTTTGACTTTTTTATTTTTTACAGTTGCCATAAAAGATCGTTGTAAACTCTATTGTCGGGTTGCTGGAACCACTAACTTCTACCAGTTGAAGGACAGGGTTGCTGATGGTACTCCTTGTGGAACTGAAACTAATGACATTTGTGTTCAAGGCCTGTGTCGGGTGAGTAAACAGTATGTTTCTATTATATTTAAAGTGACTTTAAGAATAATTTTTTTCTATTTCTCTAAGAAAATATTACTTTTATTAGTTCAGAATATGTTCTTATGAATTCCACTAAGGCAAACTTTGATATCATGCTATCTATAGGAGTATGGCTAGATGTGATACTAGGCAATTCTCTGTCATCAAGAATGACTCATAAAATTTTGAAATTAAAAAAAAAAAAAACAGAATCACTCCTAAAGTGTTAAGATGAGTTTGCTGCATTCGTTTTGCGTATTGCACTCATAATCAAGTTGGGAATGAAGTCAACTTCCTTAAAAGATAGAAAATAATAGGATAAAAAGGTTGTAAAATGCTTTTGCTACTTCAAATGTGACCTTTCTTGGTAATTTTTCCCGTCTACATTAAACCCATAGATACCCTTCCTCCCTCTCTCTAGCTCTCTCTTACTTCTTATGTACATTCAACAAACATTGAGTAGCTACTAGATGTCAGATACTGTTCAAATCACCAGGTTAAAAGAATGGAGCAGAGCCCTGACTTCCAAAATGGTCACAGATTCATATGGGGAGATGGGCATGTAAACAATTAGAATGCAGTGCTATGGGTCATCTGCAAGGTAGCATGGAGACATAGAGGAGGCAGTGTCTTATTTCATGGGGAGGTGGATAAAGGATTCAGAGAACCCTTCATGGAGGTTGTGAGGCTTGTACTAAGCACTGAAGATGAGTAGGTTTTAGAAAGGTGAGGAAGTAAGGGAGGAGAGTTGGAGTTAGGGACTAGCAGATGGTTGGCATAAGAACTTTTTTTCTTAACTCCTTGGAGATGCATAGAAGGATTTAAAGTCTAGGGAGAGAGATGATTTGATTTGCATATTAGAATCTTAGACTCTTCACGTTGTTAGGGTTAGGAGAAGATTGGAGGTAGGTGGGCCATTTAGCAGGATTCTAGGTGAGAGTATATGAGACCTTGAATTAAAGCACAAACATTACAGATGGCGATCTTGAGAATGGATGGTGAGTTTGAGAACGAGCATAGTGAAGATAGTGAATGTGGTCTAAAGAATATAGTGAGTGTACTTCTGTGAGACCATCTTTTTTAGATTCCACGTGTGAGTGAGATCATGTAGTATTTGTCTTTCTGTGCCTGGCTTATTTCATTTAACATAATGTCCTCCAGGTTCATTCATGTTGCCTGAAGTGGCAGGATCTCATTTTTAATGGCTGAATAGTATTCCATTGTGTACAGAAACTGCATTTTCTTTATCCATGCAATTGTGGATGGACCTTAGGTTGATTCTATACCTTGGCTACTGTGAATAGTGCTGTGATAAACATTGGAGTGTAGCTATCTCTTTGACATACTGATTTCATTTCCTTTGGATACATACCCAGAAGTGGGATTACTGGATTATATGGTAGTTCTACTTTTTAGTGGATGTTTTAGTGAATGTTCAGTGTTAGTGGATGTGCTCTCACAACAGAAATGATGAGTATGGGAGTTAATGCATTTGTTTATTAGCTAGATTTAGCCATTCCACAGCGTATATATACTTCAAAGACATCATGTTGTACATCATAACATACAATGTTATTTGTCAATTTAAAAACAAAAAAAATAAAAATATAAGTGTATTCTTATAAACTCATTCATTTTGTTAAGATGAAACTTAATAGGGCAAATTTCATCTCTCTATAATAAAATATCTATTATCAGTTACCTAGGTGATAAAGACCTTGCACCCAAAGAGCTAATGAGATGTTTAAAGAGACTTAAAATAACTTACACATTCGAAATTGCTTAAATACTAGAAAATGATTACTCAGTGACCTGAAAAACTTATATTTTATCTAAATTAGTGGCATAAAGTCATAAGAAAATAAAAAAATGATGAAAATTATCATAACATGTAGATTACTTTTAGAAAATACATGGTTAAAATTTTCAATTTGGAAATATTTTCCTTGTGTATAAAAGAATTCATGAGGCTTATGAAATTTTCTGATCACTAAATTTAGAGGACCAATCCAAAGAACTGAAAGAGTTATTGCAGTATATAAAGAGGATAGCTTCTGCATGGAGAAGAGCTACATTTGTTTTTTGAAACTTCTGAAGCAAACCATTTGTTTTCATATTTATTTATTCATTCTTTTAATAAACACTGTTTATTATGCTGGGTATTAGCTTTGGAGAAATTGTTGCTTTCAAGTATTTATTTGAAATTGGTATTATTCCTGGCGTTCTAAGGTCATGAGTTAAAATTAATCATGAAAGACATTTTTTTAGAGTATTCTAATGTGTTACTTACATAATCATACATTTGTCTCTTTGAATTACATTTCTTTGAAGAGTGGTTTTCAAATGATAATGGGTATAGGCATCAATATCAGTGTTATAATATGAATTTCTAGGTTTTATCCCCATGTACATTCAGAAAATCTGGGAATCTTGCCTTTTTAAATACCGCCCCATGTGATTCTGATGCAGGAGGATGGGGATGACCCTTCTAAAAACACTGCTTGTTAGAACACATGAAAAGATATATGAAAATAATGATGTACAACAAGATCAGTAGATATCTGGAAAAAATCCTGTTGTACCAAATCTCCTGTTAACTGAAAGAATATCTGTGAAAAGAACTTTGTAACCTTTATAGCACCATACTTATAAATAGTCATTTTTATAATACCAATTGTAATAATTGTGTTTTGAAGCAAGCTGGCTGTGATCACGTGCTAAACTCCAAGGCCAAGAGAGACAAATGTGGAGTGTGTGGCGGGGATAACTCATCATGTAGGACAATGGCAGGTGTCTTCAACAGTGCTCATTATGGTAAGCTGTGTATTTGTTTCTAGTTTTCCCTTTCATTTGATATAATAAGGGAGTAAGTAATGAAGTGATGATGGTAATGCTTTTTTATTGTTTTGTCTACTCTGTACCCTTAGTCCAAAATGATTGTTAAAGAAAAATTTTCTGAATAGAAAATATTTGATTTTGTACCGTACTAGATTTATCCTTGAATTAATGAATTTACCTGTCCAAGGCAAATCTGATTCTTAAAAATATATTAGATGCATTTATTAGAGTAAATGCAGTGTTATTTGACTGTGATGTCTGAATAGTCCCTCAATTAATGAAGTGCTTTTACAGATATTTCTGTAATTTAAAATGTATCTATTTATGATTCTTTCCAGGAAACTTGTTTTTAGGTATTTTCATTATTTGAACTACTTTTTTTTTCTGGTTTAACCTGGCCTATCTGTTGTGTTTCTTATTAATGGTATATTGAAAATACTGATTGAAGGTGAAGGATAAAACCATTAACTTAAATGTTAATTCATAATTATTATCACATTTGATTTTCCAGGCAGTGTTTGGATCACAGATATAATTGATAATTTGGTGGCCATAAATTTATTTTTCTTCAAAGTGTTATGAGACTATATCAGATATTTTCCATTCTAAAATTTTTTATACAAACAGTTTTTAATAAAAGAAAGTAAAAGCAGGCCTTTAAAACTTTCCTTGAAAATTAAAATTTATTTTTTACAAAAGTCTTATTGTACAGCTTTAAGTTGTGTTCATATATTTTTTAACAGTTAAGTTAGTATTAGTGGTTTCAATTCAAGCAGTATAATTTAAAACTCAAAGTTTATTTTTTATCTATATGAAAAGTATTGTACATTTTATACTCTTGTGATACATATGAATCTTAGTTACTAGATGATTTGATATACTATTTTCCTAGTTGTTATTCATTAGTTTATGGGAGCCACACACGTTTGATTCCCTTCTATAACCGACAACACTGTATTCACTGAAAATTTTGTTTTCTATGATAAAACCACACTTCCAAAATTCTGTGAAAATTGTACTATGAATTAATCAATTTGCAAATGAGAAAAGGTGTTAAACTCATTTACAGGAGCAGAATAGCATTTGTCACATTTCTGCCCCCTGGTGGTAGCCTTCATCTTGTCATCTTTGCAATGCCTTAGGCTTACTTGCTTTCTTGTTTTTCTATTTCCAAATACTACAGGGTACAAACGTTTTGGTTGCATGAATTGCTTTTGTACAGTTTGAGTCAAAGTTATAAATGTGTCCATCACCCATGCAGTGTACATTGTACCTGTTAGGAGTGAATTTACCCATCCCCTGGTCCCTCCCCCACCTGCTTGAATTCCACTGCATTTTACTACCGTATGTGCACATGAGTGTTGCTCAATTAGTTCCAGTTTAATAGTGAGTACATGTGATATTTGTTTTTCCATTCTTGCGATACTTCACTTAAAAGGATGGTCTACAGTTCCATCCAGGTTGTTACAAAAGGTATTAGTTCACCATTTTTTATGGCTGAGTAATACTCCATGGTATACATATACCACATTTTATTAATTCACTCATATACTGATGGCTTGCTTTCTTGAAAAAAACATACTAGCAAAGACATAAACAGTGGAAGTAGTAGGTGAGAATGCTTTATAATGAAAAAGAAGCAAATTAAAATTATTCTTGTAGATCGATAACCTATAAACCAGTATTTCCAGATTCATCAAACCATTTATCACCTTGTATTTAAATGCGATGTCTTGGAAGAAATATAAATAAGGCTGCTGTAGAAATATTCAAGGTAATCTGATATCCGAGTTGTTAATTTAAGCACTTTTAAAATTTTTTAAGTTCATTCCATATTCATCAAAATTAGTATATGAGAAAAATTACAACTCCTTTTATTCATGTATCAAGCAGGGGGAAACCTTAGAAGAATATTACTAAAGCACAATGAACTATATACTTAAAAACCTGAGTATATTGGAACAACTATGTAGTATGAGTATTTTTAATGTTAGGAAAACATTTTTTCTTGTTTGATATATATTTGATATAGTGTTTCCTATTTTGAGCAGTACCAATGTTGCTGAATTTGGTCTCATAAAATAAAAGTATTACTTTCTTCAGTTGAGTAAACTTTTTCCTTTTCTCATAGTAAGCTTATTAGCATACTTTAAAAAAATAATGTCAAATTTTGGGGGTAGATAAAGAGATTCCTGCTCAGACAATGAACTAAAAGCTTGAGAAAAAACTTTTTCTGTTTTGTTTTTTATTATTTTTTCAATAATGAAATTTTAAATTTCATTATTTTGCTGTTCACTGAATCTCTGTGAACATATAGCAATGACCAATTATTTTGCTCTCTCCTGGATTTGTGAATAGCATTTGAAATCCTATATTTTTTCATATAAGAGTGTTAGATTTAAAAATGAATATGTGTATTAAACATCTTAGGAGCTAAAATATTAGCTTTATACCATTTTAATGTTAAGAATTTTAGAAGTAAGGAAAAAAATAGGAAAAGTTAAGAATCCCAGACTCTGTATGTTTATAGACAATAATAACTTTTTCTCAATCCTCAGTAATTTGTGTAAGGCATTGATTCAAAAGGAATAACCACTATATCATTTTTTAAAGATAAAATGAAAATGAGTCTGACTGTGCTATTCATATTTTTCAGTTATTCAGCAGTAATAGGCTCTAGGCCATCTGTTTTTTGTGAAATTTAACATGTGTAAAATTATATTGCAGGTTATAATGTTGTTGTAAAGATTCCCACAGGAGCAACAAACATTGACATTCTTCAGCACAGCTATTCTGGAAAACCAGAAGATGACAATTACCTTGGTAAACATTCCTAGTAAACAGCAGCGAGTATGTGGTTCATGTGCAATTTCATGGAGGTCTGTGGTTGATGTAAATTCCTAGAAGGCAACAAGAGTCCCTTGAGCAAACATGCAATTTTGGTTCATACTAAGCTTAGGTCATCTGACTCCTCATACGTATGTTCTTAAGCAAAATATAGTCTTAACAAAACATATCCTTCTAAAAAAACGTTGAAGGAAATTCTGAAAAATAAATTTGTTTTTAGTGTTTTCCCATAAAAGAATTTTAGATAACCAAAGGTTATATTCTATTAGTTGCATATGTATTTAGAATAAAATTCTTTTCAATCTTTTTGTATAATGTTAATTATAGAACTCTTTGAAGTTAAATGTTTTAAATGGTTTTCTTAAATGTTTTTACCATGTAGAAAAAGTGTTTAAATACGGTTTTTAAAAAGCTCTTGTATTTAAAAAAAAGATAGAAAAAGAACTGTGGTTTTTACAATATATTAATGAATATAGTCACAGTATATTGTCTTTTACCTATTTCTAGAGTATAGATTTAATTCATGTTATTTATTTTTAGAAATTAGCTTTCAAATTTAAAGAATTTCATTAAGGCACAAACGTGAAAAGAATATTTCACAAATCTTTTCCTTCTGTATAAGAAATAACTTAATGTTGACTTACGTGTAATTCAGCAAGCTGAAGTGTAGGTAGCTGATGGTGCAGAGCTGATACTGAGAAAGTATCAGTAAGATATGAGACATTGACCTAAATACCTAATGTGTATATCTGGCAGTCTTAATCTATAATGAACAGCTTATCTCAGGAATCACATTTGGCACTATAAAGTCAAATGTAAAGGGAACAAGTGTTTAATGGATACAGGGTTTCCTTTTGGGGTGATGAAAAGTTTTGGAACTAGATAGAGGTGGTGGTTGTACAACATTGTGAATGTACCAAATGCCACTGAATTGTTCATTTTTAAATGGTTAATTTTATGTTATATCAATATCACCTCAATAAAAAATGCAAAAAATTTCCCAAAGAAAATCAAATGTATATATTTTAATTATCCTTTTACATGTAGTTAGAATTCTTTTTCTTATGCTAAAAATATTACCTAGGTACATATATATAGATATATGCCACTATATTGTAGATAAATAATTAAATAGTTCTCTCAGTTTCCAACTGTAGATATATGTATCTTTCTAGGACTAGACCACAGGTTTTACTCAAATTTAAAAGTTAGAAATTTATTTTCACCAATAAAGTATCAATATACTTTGTAGAGAACTACAAATGGAAATATCAAAGTCTAATTTGAAGTGAGCAAAATAAACATGTGACATCAATAGAAGGGATTTTTAAAACATATTTATAAAATTTGGTAACTAAAAGTAGTGAATATATGGAGGTTTTTTTCTCAGTAAAGTTTTATTTCTCTTAGATTGAATGTAACCAGTAATCCTTCAAATAGGCCTATCCACTTTTGATAAAGTACAGATTATTACATAAAGGAATTTCTATTTCATAGGATAAATATAGAACTTTATTTGTTCTTCATTGAATTCAATGTAACATATAAAGGCAGTTATGCTAGCCCACATATACACAGAAACACAAAATTTACGTTATAATAATCCCTTCAAGATTGCTTTTTCAGATGGGTATTGTATTTATTAGGAAGTTTAGCCATAGGTGATTTGTGTGCCTTTGGTGAGATTTCCTGGAATGCCAAACAAATGTTTTCCAAAAAGGTTATTGTTCCACTGAAAAGCAAGCAAAAAATTATTTGGTTAATATGGGAGTTTTCTCCCATTTCTTAGTGCAAAATGTTAAATATTACACATCCTCCTGAAAACTAAAAATATATAGCACAGTACTTTATAATTTACACACTTTTACAAGTAGTTTCCAAATTTGATCCTGATTAAAAACCTGTGACATAGAAATTTTTATTATTTCTATTACACAGTTTAGGAAACCGAGCAAGAGGTTTGTCCAAGATTATTACATAGTTGTCAATTGGAACAACTTGAACTAAGCCCATTGTTTTAACATGCAAATTTGTTTTTTTACTACAAAACTCCTATGGACACCCTGTAACTTTGTATTTAAAAAGTAACAAATTATGAATACATACTACATTATTATATATGTATAGTATATAAATAAATATACATATATAAACATATTTGACAGTCATATTAAATACCTGTCAATGAGAAAGAACAAGAAGAGGGCATGAACAGAGAGGGGGAGGTAAGAGTATTATTCTGAAAAGCAGATATTCACATATGTATCAACAGTGATAGAGTGTCTCTCTATGAAAGATCTAGACCTTTGTATAGAATATAGTATAGTCGTTATATGGCCTTTTAGAATATTGACCCTAGAGTTTTAAAGCTTTGTACTTTTTCTAAGATAAGTATAAATGGAATGTTGTAGCAGATAGGCTGCTCTTTCTTTCCCTACCATTGATGACCAGGATTAACTTAAGTGATCTGTCTGCTGGGGCTGTGACCTCTTTCTGCTTTTGCACTTTCTGTTTGTCCCTTCTGAAGTTGAATGCATCATGGAAGATGACCTTCTCAGATAGGAAAGTATAGAATAAATTTATTTTAATATCTTTGGCCGATATGCTGAAATTTCCCTACTTATAGGTGAGATCTCACATTACTGTAAAATATAATTTATTTTCTTAATTTATATTTACATTCTTTAATTTCAAAGAAGTTCGAATGTAAAAACTTAAAGTAGGCCAGGTGCAATGGCTTATGCCTGTAACCCAGTAATTTAGGAGGCCAAGACAGAAGGATCACTTGAGCCCAGAAATTCGAGACCATCCAGGGTAACATGGCGAGATGCCATCTCTACAAAAAAAAAAAAATTAACTAGGCATGTTGGCATGTACCTGTAGTCCCATCTACTCAGGAGGCTGAGGCAGGAGGATTGCTTGAGCCCAGGAATTCGAGGCTGCAGTAAGCTGTGATCACGCCACTGTATTCCAGCAGCCTAGGCAACAGAGTGAGACCCTGTCTCTTTAAAAAAAAATAAATAAATAAAGTATTTTCTGTACTGTTGACTGATTTTACTATTTCATGAGTAATATTTTATTCTTTTACAGCATTATCTGACACTCAAGGGAATTTTCTTTTGAATGGGAATTTTGTTGTGAGTATGTCAAAAAAGGAAATCAATGTACAAGGAGCTATTTTTGAATACAGTGGATCAAACAACTCAGTTGAAAGAATTAATAGTACTGATCGACTAGAAGAAGAACTTATTTTGCAGGTGAATTCTCAGTAGTAATTAATAAGACAGCTTCGGTCATTTTAGTAAACTACTGGCTAAGTGTTTAACATTTATTATTAAACATAAAAATGACATCTTAAGAATTTATCTTTTACGAATTAATTGTATGTTCCTTTGTATTTTTATTTAGGTGTTGTGTGTGGGTAATTTATACAATCCTGATGTACGTTATTCCTTCAGTATCCCTATGGAAGAGAGGAGCGACCTGTTCATGTGGGATCTGTATGGACCATGGCAAGACTGTACCAAAATGTGTCAAGGTACACTGCTCTTAATTAAATAAGAGCAAAAAGTTTGACCGCATGGTGGTGTCATTTTGGGTACTTTTAAGTCTGGATGCCTATGTCCTCCCCACTGTCCACACACATCCACACAGTCATAACAAAGGTTTCCCATCTCTTTTCCCTTTCTACTTTTCTCCTTACTGAATCTTTGTTTCCTATACTTAACAGCCCCATTTAATGCTACCCTTTTCCCTATTCCCCATTTTTGCTGCTTTCCTTCCCCATTGTCATTCTCTTGTTCATAGCCACAGTAGGTTTCTCTAACTAGTATCCTGCGGCCTAGTGAAATACCTGCCCTTTTGTTCACTCGTCTCCACACTCTTTTTCAACAACCTATCTCCCTCTTTTAGTGTTGAGATATCAAATATTCTTTCATTCTTTTATTTCTCTTTCTTGACCATGAGAAAATATGTTTGTGCTGATGACGTGAATAACTGAGCGAGCAGAGTGGGGAATGGAAAAGTAGGGAAATTTACAGTGGAGAAAGAAAGTGCAAAGACTGGAGTCTGTGCAAGCTGTAATTGTGGATACTTAATTGTGTAGTACTGTGTTTGTTCAATGCAGTACACATTTATTGAGGGAATACTTTGTGTCATATTATTAATAATAAACTCTCAATTCTACATTCAGGTTTTAAAGTCTGTAGTGGATGAAACAGATACATGAGTAGGTATCTTAATTTAAAATGGTAAATGCAAGGCTATAGGTAGGCACAGAGCAGACCACAAAAAAGTTGGAGGGAGCACTTTATGAGGAGATTGAAGCTGAAGATGAAGAATTTTGTATAGAATGGAAAGAGTTTTCATGGGGAATAGAGACAAGATGTGGGAATTAGGGGAGCAGTGGGTTAGAGGAGAGAGGAAGCTCAGGACACTTTGAGATGAGCTTGTGATAGAAAGTGGGTGGCCAGAGGCAGTGAGCACACATGATGAGAATGGAAAGAACAGTTGAACAGACTGACCTGACAAGGTGCCAAAGAAACTGTGGTTCCCCATTCAGGAAGAGGCACAGCCGTGGTCCTGTGGTGTTGGGGCAGCGCTGCCCAGCATGGGTGTGTGGGAACAGGTGTTCCTGTTACTGTTTGGGCAGCGTCTGAGTGGAGGGATACCGTAGGAGGTGATGTGAGGTCCACTGGGATAAACGCTAGAGGGAGAAAACAAAGAGCTTTGGTAACATAGAAGAAGGAAGAATTCATTTTGACAGAAAGGCCCTGGATATACTTTACAGAAGAGAATTGGAGTTTTAGAAGCTGGGACCAGCATTCCAGCATTGAGAGGGTAAGCTCGTCCGTGGCCGTGGATATGGGGAGCTAGGAGGACAAATTCAAGCAACAGGAGAATGAAGGAACATTTTAAAATGCGGTGAACACACCAAGTAAAGAATAACAACAAGATTCAAAGTGGAAGTCTAGACAAACATGGTGATAGATGGCTTGGGAGTTGAAATCAGGAGAGGTCCCTTAAACAATCATGTGCAGGGGAAAAGGAACTATTAATTCTTTTGCCACATAGTGTACTATGATTATTCCCTTTTTGATGTAACTTTATGATTCTCTCAGGTTTGTTTCTGTGTGCTGAAAGTTATCAGTCCCCAAACTTGTTGTCAGAACTATACATTTTAATATAATTTAATACATTTAATATATCAGTTTTCAATTTTCTTCACTGTATCTTTTGCTACCGTGACCCTCTTTTGCTGTAATTTGTTTGTGTTGTTTTTTAAGTTTGTTATATGACTGTCATCTTGAGATTTCCCTTCATTATTATCATGGGAAATCTCTTTGATCTTTGTTGATTTCACTGTTTTCTAAATGCTATAAATTCGACTGCTTGGTTTTCTTCCCTCATTGGGTAGAACATATCCCTCAGTACTTTCCTGAGAAAGAAAGTAGTTTTTTGAGACCTTTCATATCTGAAAATGGCATTATTCTGTTCTCTTGCTTGATTGATAGTATAGCTGGCATAAATTCTAAAATAGATTATTTTTCTTTTTTTTCCTATTTATTTATTTATTTATTTTCTTTTTTTATTTTTTTTTATTTCAGCTTATTATGGGGTACAAAAGTTCAGGTTATATATATTGCCCATGTACCACCCATCCCCCCAAGTCAGAGCTTCAAACGTGTCCATTCCCCAGACAGTGTGCATTGCACTCATCATGTAGTTATACCCCCCAACCCCCCCACCCCATCCCTCCCAGTCAGAACATTCAAGCGTGACCATTCCCCAGAAAGTGCGCAATGCACTCATCATGTAGATATACACTCATCCCCTCCCCCAACCCCCACCTCAGTCTGTTACCCAATTGGTGTTATTCCCAAATGTGCACTTAGGTGATGATCAGGGAAACCAATTTGCTGGTGAGTACATGTGGTGCTTATTTTTCCATTCTTGGAATACTTCACTTAATAGAATGGGTTCCAGCTCTCTCCAGGAGAACAAAAGGGATTCTATATCACCATTATTTCTTATAGCTGAGTAATACTCCATGGTATACATATACCACAATTTACTAATCCATTCATGAATTGATGGGCATTTGAGTTGTTTCCACATGTTTGCAATTGTGAATTGTGCTGCTATAAACATTCGGGTACAGGTTTCTTTGTCATAGAATGACTTTTGTTCCTTTGGGTAGATGCCCAATGATGGGATTGCTAGATCAAATGGTAGGTCTACTTGAATCTGTTTAAGGTATCTCCATAATGCTTTCCACAGGGGTTGCACTAGTTTGTAGTCCCACCAGCAGTGTATGAGTGTTCCTGTCTCTCTGCATCCACGCCAACATGTGTTGTTTTGGGACTTTTTGATAAAGGCCATTCTCTCTGGAGTTAAGTGATATCTCATTACTATATACTGGTGAAAGGCACAATTCAACAAGAAGACATAACTATACTTAATATATATGCGCCCAACTTAGGTACACCCAGATTCATAAAGCAAACCCTATTTGATCTGAACCAAATGATAGATAACAATACTGTAATAGCTGGAGACTTTAACACCCCACTGACAGTACAGGACAGATCCTCCAAACAGAAAATAAACAAAGAAATAATCGACTTAAATAGATTATTTTTCTTTAGAATTTTGAAAGGTTTATTTTCCAGTTTTCTATGTTTATTTGTGGCACTTTCTATTCTGGAAGTTTTGTGGATCCTCTCTTTAATTCTAGTGGTATGAAATGTCAGGACAATGTGCCTTAATTTGCACTTTTTAAAACCATTTTTCTAAGTAATTAGGATGCCATTCCAATTTGGAAACACAGATTCTTTGTCTTGAGAAATTTTATTGCTTTATTTCTTTGGAAATTTCCTCACATTAGTTTTCCTCCCCTATCTTTTTGAAACTTGTATTATTTGGATGTTCAGCCTCTCAAACTGATCATTTATTTTCTAATTTCTTCTCTCAATTTCACTGTGTTTTTAATGTTTCATCTCATAACATCTTGCTTTGTTTCATGAATGCAGTACCTTCTATTATATCTCTGAGGGTATTAATTATAGTCTTTAAGTTTTCTTCTGCTCCCTGACTTATATGTGTTTCAACCTAGTTCTATTTTGTTTTTGTTTATTTTACCTTCTTTTGCGTTAGAGGCTTTTCTAAAATGTCTGCTGATCCTTTGCTATATTTGTCTATATTTAAGAAGTACTAAAATGCTGATGAAAGTCCTGTGTGGGTCAGGCAAGTCAACTAGATGCTTCATTATGGAGTAATTGGGCCATAAAGTAGCCTTTTCATACATCATTGAGGAGAAGCCCCAAATGTCATTGTCAGTTGATCTTTCTTCTTGGGCTAACCAGTCCCCCCAAGAGAGGAATTCTTTTATCTTCTGATGGTCTTGAGGAGGCTGCAGGGCAACAGAAGATGGCTTGGAGCCAGAGGGAGATGGAGAGCCCAGCCAGCCAGGACCTCATCATTCAGTGTGGAGACCTTGACTTAATCACCTCATTTTGGCACAGTGTCACCCCAACTGCCCTCAGCTGTGTCTTGTGCCCTCAAGTTCACCTTCTAGAGCTATGGTGTCTAGTAGGGTAGCCACTAGCCACATGTGGCTAGTCCAGTGAAACCTGCTGTAAGTGTGAAATATACACTGGATTTTCAAGACTTAGTATGAAAAGAGAATTAAAATATATTAATAATTTTTATAATGATATGTTGTAATGACCATATTTTTTGATATTTGGGGTTAAATATAAATGTTACCAGAATTAGACCTTTCCTTTTACTGTTTAATGTGACTACTAGAAATGTAAAAATACATATGTGGCTCACATTCTGTTTTTATTGGACAGTGCCTCTCTCAACTAGAATGGTAGTGGTCTAACCATTCTTTTTGTATACTTTTCACTCAATTCTTCGTTTTTTCAGGCCTATCCTTCACACATTTACCACTTCAGAGCAACCTGGTGTTTTTCATTCCTGGGCTTTTCTTGGATTCTATGGCATGAATGGTTTGTTTATTATTTACTTTCCCACTTTGCAGGCTTAGGTTTCATCTTCCTTGGCTCTGTTACATAGTTATTTCCATCTACTTTTCATATTCACAATTTCCTTTTCTTTCCTTCTGTGTTTCTGTTCTTTTTTTTGTTGTTGTTCTTTTAGGTTTATGCCTTTTCAAAAAGGATATTTAGGAAGGAGTGGGGATAAACATATATGTTCGTGTTTACTTAACTGGAAATACAGAGTTGAACTTCGATAAAACAGAAATTTGATCATGTCACTGACTGCTTAAATGTTTCACTACCTCCCTATTGCAGAAAGTGTAAAGTTCAAACTACTCTGGCCGATTATGCCACTTCTCTTAGTTTGCTTTTGCTGTGCTTATGCTGCATGCAAACAATGGCCAAATCTCAGTGGCTCAGGACAAAAAAGGTTTATTGCTGGCTTATACCATGTTTTGGCTGCTAATTGGCTCCAACTTGATATCTACATCCTTGTCAGTTTTTTTTTTTAATTTATAGACTTTATTTTTTAGAGTGGTTTTAAGTTTATTGAAAAATTGAGCAGAAAGTACGGAAAGTATTCGTCCTTCACCCAATCTCCCCCAATTTCCCTATTATTAACATCTTGCATTAGTGTGGCACATATGTACATACACTTTATGTGTCAATTTTGATGCATTAACTAAAATCCATAGTTTGCATTAGGGTACTCTTTGTTTTATAAATTCTATGAGTTTTGACAAATGTGTAATGACATATATCCACTGGCCTAAAAATCCCTTATGCTTCACCTATTCATCTTGCCCTCCTTCCTCCACAACCCATGGCAATCACTGATCCTTCTATTGTCTGTCTATGTCTTTTTCATTCATGATTCCAGGCTGAAAGATCAGCCCTCTCTGGAAAATACTGTTCTGGATGCACAGGGAAAAGGGAAGGAGAGTTGGTTGGGTTTGGAATAGGTCACATCCCCTTACAGTTAACATAAGCCTGATGCCAATGAACAGGGAAGAGTTCTTCTCCCACAGGAAGTTACCGTAACACTGTAACAAGTAGATATGTGCAATTCTTTTACTGGGAAAGGGCAGAAAAAAAATGGGTAACAATATAGTGTATTATATAGCATCAGTGCTGTCCCTAGCTACTCAGTTCTCCACCAACAATCACTCACTCTCTCAGCTATAATGAACTTCTTTCTGCTGCATACCTGTCCCGTCTTCCTTGTGTCTCTTCACTAAGCAAACTCCTCAACCATTCAGGATGTAGCTTACGTATTATAAAAAGTAATTAATATATTAGTAAATCCTGTATGTTGTGTTGGAAATTTTTGCTTGCTTAGTTGACTCCTTTAGGCTATTAGCAGAATTAAATAATTATGGAACATCTACTTATGTGAATTTTCCTTTCATTTTTAATTTTCATTGACTTTGGCCAAGGTCTTCATAGAAGAAAAATTACCTGCATACGTAAGAGTGATCGTATGGTTGTGTCTGATCAAAGATGTGACCACTTGCCACTTCCATTGTTTGTTTCTGAAAGGTGCAATACAGACTGTGAACTAAGGTAAAAGAGAAATAATGTATAATGTAACCAGATTAAAACTTATAAGTGAGCTCAGATGAAAACATCCAGCACAGTACCCAACACAGAGTGGACGTGTAACTAACACTGCTTGTCTGCCCCTGCCATTATAAATTTTCAGGCTCACTAATTTAGCGTGAAATTCAGTACATAATTGGTATGAATTGTTATTTGTAGTGTTTCCTGAATCCCTAGACTTAAAATTTTTTGTAGAAAATGGAAGCAATGTTGTCTATAAAATAAATACAGGTGAACTCTAATCTGAAAATCAATGGTGTAAAGATCCAAAACAATAAATGTTGTAGCATGATTCTGTAATTCTCACTGAATTCATGAACCAGTAAACTTCTGAAGCTTGAAGATTGGAGAATAAATAAATTTATTTCCCTGATATTTTATCAGTATTTTTTTCCTTTACACTTAAAGGAAATTGATCTAGATCATGGCAAGGGTATTTTCACTTCTAACCTAAATTTCTTGTCATTTGGAGTTTTTTGGGGATTGGTCTTAAAGTGGCACAAGGCACAATAACCCCATATTTCAGATATTTTTTGCATTGTAGCAGGTGACATTTAACATTCAGGGATGGCCAGAACCTCCTTCACTCAGAAAGGATAAGCATTACTATATATTTATGATGTTGTTTGAAAACATATAGCAAAAGCATAGTGGTAGAACTGCCTGAGTAAGTTGCACCCACTGCATTGCAATGGAATGAAGCACAGTGAAATCCTTGAGATGCTATTGGGGATGGAAATAAGTTCTGTGAATTCTATGCTTTGTTATCCTGGTATACTCACATTGTCTGATAGATTGCTATGCTACAGTTGGGATAACTTGGCTAAAACTAGTATGTTTACTTGTGGAAAACGTGTTTTCCCTGGACACTTGTCTAAATATAGATTACAAGAATAAATGAGAAAGTGTGATATACTTTACAAAAACTAGTTTACCAACTTTTAAAGCCTTTACCTTTCTTGATGTAGTCAAATTCCCACATATTTCCTTTTCATAAATCAGAATTCTATAGAATGATTGCATAGGGGGAGACTACGTGATTGGAACCAGATATATTCAGTTATAGTTTAAAATCTGCCACTAAGTAATTGGATAATCTTGGTCTACACTAGCTGTTTTCAAAGGTTTTGAAGTTCCTTGGACATACCTGCAAAGCTGCCTCCAAATGCCAGGGTGAATAGGTACAGTGCTGCTTCCCTGCCTCCAACTTTAATCAGACTGGCTCCATTTTTATGGTGGCTTGTCCATCAACTCTTAGAATTTGAAAAATTGACTCATATGCATACATTTCTCTAAATATTTTTAAATTGTATTAATATGCCTTCTAAGTGTAATAATTTTTTTTCTAGGTGGCACGTCATTGGCAAAAGTGAGTGCTCATCCCAGTGTGGTCAAGGATATAGGTCCTTGGATGTCCACTGCATGAAGTATTCCATTCATAAAGGACATACTGTTCCAGTAGATGACCACTACTGTGCCGACCAACTTAAACCTCCTACCCGAGAACCATGCCATGGTGACTGTGTCTTAACAAAATGGCATTATTCAGAATGGTCTCAGGTACAATAAAAATAATTGTTTAAGAAAAGCCCCGTTTTTTCTAATTATATATTTGTCACTCTGAAGTATGTTTTTGTTAAAAATCTAATTTTTCCCCATTAGTTACCACTTTTTCTTTTTTTCAATCAGTGTTCCAGGAGTTGTGGAGGAGGAGAAAGGTCTCGAGAATCTTATTGTATAAATAATTTTGGCCACCGCCTTGCTGACGCAGAATGCCAAGAACTTTCCCAAGTGACGATAGAGAATTGCAATGAGTTTTCCTGTCCAAGTTGGGCTACTAGTGAGTGGAGTGAGGTAACATTAAACACTTGAGGCTTAGAACTGTTATAATACTGTGTTAGGTAAGCTTTGCCATCAGACTTTATAACATTCAAAAATATTTTATTTTATCATTTTGTAAATAACTGTATTATCAAGGCAATCAAAAATTCATAAAATGGTTTGTCCTTATTTATAGTATCTGGTTAGCAATAATAATAACTGATGTTTAATCTATAACCATTTTCATAAAAAAGTGCCAGGGTCCACAGCAGCCTGGGATATATACTTAATCTAAGGCCAGTTTTGCACCTTTGTTTCTAGGACAAATGGATGTTTCAGTGGGACTTTAGCAGCAGAAATTGGGGTGGGGGGGTGGCATGATTTTACTTAGTGAACATCTCTAGAGGAATGAGGGAAAATGCACTTAGGAATGGTCTTTCAACTGTATTTTAATATGCAAGTTGATAATTGCATCATTTTTAAGGCATTTATGTTGACCGCTGCAAATAAATAATGATCAGTTGTATTCTTACAGTGTCTTGTTACATGTGGAAAAGGAACAAAGCAACGGCAGGTATGGTGTCAGCTGAATGAGGATCACTTGAGTGACGGCTTCTGTAATCCAAGTACTAAACCTGAATCTCTGAGGCCATGTGAGCTTTATACCTGTGCTTCCTGGCAAGTAGGACCATGGGGTTCTGTAAGTATATGATAGGAGTTTTTCTAACTTGACCCATATTTACAGAATGGCACAAAAGTTGTGATATATTTACTCCTCCCTTAGTGGATGCGATGAAATTTGGGTTGGTTTATTAGAAAAATACTCCTGAAATGTGAGCCTTTATCTGCCAAATGTTGACAGTACTGCTAATTGTGCTGTAGTAAATATTTCAGCTCTTCTTTTGAACTTATTTTTGTCAACCAAGATGCTACAGGTTTATGCTCTTATCAGGTTTGTTTAAAATATAAATATTTTCATGTTCTGTGTCTAACTTGATATCTTCACTGTACTTAGAGTAGCCATTGTTTACAAGTTTTACCAAACAGGCAGCTAGGAATCTGCAGGATGAGCAATGGTCAGGCTGAATGAAGGTGATTATTCTGTGGAGGTTGCCACAGTTGATAGGAAACCTTCCTTCAACTTCCCTTTAACTTTACCATACACTTTTCCTTCTTTATCTCTTTGAAATTTACCTGGGATACTAAATGACATATATATACCAGGTAGAGAAAAGTATTTAGTTTTCCTAACTTGTATTGACTCTGCCTCTAAAATATCAGGCTTCTATTGATATCTTTATATGATAACTTTTTAGGATACCATAATAATTGTACAGTTTGGTTAACTTCAATATTTTATTGATAATTTACATGATAAATTTGAATAAATATGCATATTGATTGAATTTGTTCATTTTAAGTCTTGAATCTCGTAAAAAGGACTAGTAAAAAGATCTGCTAAAAGTATATTATTAACTGCATTCATTTAAGAAAATGGGATTTTATGTAATTTTTAAAAAACAATGTTTTTTTAATATCTATTTATATTCTTTCAGTGCTCAGCCACATGTGGACATGGGTATCAGATGCGTGCTGTTAAATGTGTCAGTGAGCTATTTGGTGCGGTGTTAGATGACACCGAGTGCCATGGAGCCAGTCGCCCAAGGGACAGGCAGGTACGAGAAACTTCTTGGGTTATAAACAAAAAGGTTTATGAAACAGGAAGACTTTTGATGCGCTAAAGTTATTTCTTTCTGTATTTTTTCCCACTTAGATGTGTTTAAAAATGTGAGGATGGGGGATTTATCATTCTTGGTTTTGCCAGCTTTACAAATGAAATTTTTTTATTCTTCATCTGTATTTCCATTCTTTGAATTTAAGAAGATAGATAATATCTATTATTATGAATGTCATGAACTTCTAAAGTATGTTGTGGTTTTTAATGTAGAGGTCTGTGCTCATTCAGGATGTTTCAGCTGAGCAGTATTTTTAAAAGACTACTGCTCTTTTCCTTTTCAATCATTAGACAGGATGACCCAAACTTTAGGATTCAGAGTCGTTATCCACTGCTAGCACTTGACAAAACTGTGCTTTGTGTTTTTGAAAAATAAAAACATTTAGATCACCTGTTTGTAATTTAGTGTGCCACTGTTCTTGAATTAGACATATGGGAAAAGAAATGAAGTATTGGGTTAAATATAAATCAGAGTGATTAATTGACATTTTATGAGATTCATTTTTCTTTTGAACAGGACTGTGTAGTTACACCTTGCCCAGTTATTTCTAAAATTGGGGCCACTTCATTACCAGCTGTTCCCACAGGAAAGATAGCACAATGGCGACATGGTTCTTGGACCCCCGTAAGTGAATTTCTTTCCATCATGGAGGGTTTGACATAAACAAAATGGTTGCTAAAGATTTGTCACATTAGTTATGCATTCATTCTCAAGTATTTTGATGTTATGGAATAAGCATCAAAATTAGGAATTAGGAATTAATTGATACGTCCTTCTCTGCCTTTCAAGAGCTGCCTTTCTCTGGACAAGAAATTTAAGTTTTCTGAGTCTATTTTCTAATCCACAAAATGGGAATAATAATAATACTTATGTCACAGGTTGTTATGAGAAGTAGATGTGATGTTAGGCCTTTATCAGCATTTATTTAAACTGCAAACATTTTCACTTTCGAAAATTCTAAACTAAAAGCTTTATTCTAAACTGAAAGCTTTAATGTATGTGGAGTATATACTTTGCTTTAGTCTTTTTTGGAATATGTATCTTTTTTTTTTTTTTTTTTTTTTTTTTTTTTTTTGTTGAGACAGAGTCTCACTTTGTTGCCCAGGCTAGAGTGAGTGCCGTGGCGTCAGCTTAGCTCACAGCAACCTCAGACTCCTCGGCTTAAGCGATCCTACTGCCTCAGCCTCCCAAGTAGCTGGGACTACAGGCATGCGCCACTATGCCCGGCTAATTTTTTCTATATAGATTTTTAGTTGTCCATATAATGTCTTTCCATTTTTAGTAGAGACGGGGTCTCGCTCAGGCTGGTCTCGAACTCCTGACCTTGAGCAATCCACCCGCCTCGGCCTCCCAGAGTGCTAGGATTACAGGCGTGAGCCACCGCGCCCGGCCTGGAATATGTATCTTTAAGCTCCACATATGCTCTGAGTATTTTAATTATGGAATCATATCCATTCTATCTAAAACTTAGGTCTATAAAAGTTTTTCTTTTATTTTTTTATGGTACCTCCTTTGCTGAATCTGTTATTTTTAATGACATCTTAAGATTCTCTTACCTAAAATGTTTTCAGTATCTTTAATATTAGCAAATAACTAAGCATTATTTTAAATCATTATATATCATACGTAGTATATGTGAAATTTATGATCTGAACTGATTGGGATCTTTACTACCTGATCTTTAGTCTACTCAAAAGTGATGCCAGGTGATACTGTTTATAATTTAATATTTTCAAGAAACTTGCATGTTTTAGAAATGTAACAGCTATGTGTAAGGGATATGGGATAGGCACTATATGACACCTCAGTATAATTTGATTTTTTTAAGTGCTCTGTGTCTTGTGGAAGAGGTAGTCAAGCCCGCTACGTAAGCTGTCGTGATGCTCATGATGGAATAGCAGATGAATCATATTGTGCCCACTTACCTCGACCTGCTGAAATATCTGCTTGTTTTAGCCCTTGTGGAGAGTGGCAAGCAGGGAATTGGTCACCTGTAAGTATTCTTATGAGAAACAAAAGGGCATAAAAAATTTAAATACAGTATTTGACCTCTAATATACTATTAATGTAGTATATTACATTGTATCTGTTGTCTAAATTTTTGATCAGTGTTCAGCTTCCTGTGGACGTGGAAAAACAACTCGACAAGTTTTATGCATCAACTACCATCAGCCAATTGATGAGAATTACTGTGACCCTGGAGTTCGCCCTTTGATAGAAGAAGAATGTAACCTGGCAGCGTGCCCGCCCACATACAGCCACTTTCCGAGTTCCTCTGAGCAGCCAAGCCATTTTCCAGGCAGGAATTTTCCATTAACTCACAAACCTGAAGATAATCAAAATCAGGAGGTCCATCCTTCAGTCAGAGGAAACCAATGGAGAACAGGACCATGGGGATCAGTAAGCCATCTTTATTGAGTTATATTAATTCTATAATTTTGTTATATTACATCGTTTTAACAGATCTGTGTATGATGATGTCAAATACTTTAAATGCTAAATAGTTTAAATCTTAAAACAAGTAAGCATTTTTGATGCAGATTACAAATCCTCAGAGTTCTTATTAAATTATACACTAATGTGATGTTATGATTACAGAGGAATGCACTTTAAAACAATCTAGTTAGAGTTCATTATAATTAAAACAAAAGAAAACCCTTCAAGAGGTAAGACTATAAATGTTTATTGAAAACACCCCAAGACAAAAAAGTTATTATAATGGCAATGCAATAAGCTGGTGTAGAATCATGATAAACTACAAAAGGTACAATTGTAGTTCGTATTTTATGTGAGATTAATGACACAAAACAAAGAAATACCACTGTCAAAATTAAGTAATTTCACACTGAATTTTGTTTTCTATTCCTTCCTAGTTAAGACCTTAAAACTTTAATTTCTTTTTACTTAAGGAGAAAATTACTTCCTAATGCAAGTTTAAAAGCCCCACTTTTTCATCAACAAATTTTAATGAAGCCCCCGGTTAAAATTCAAGTGTTTTGACAGATTTTCTCAATTTAAATTATGATTCCAATGAGGAGATTTTTAATGTGGAGTTTGATTTTTCACCATGAAAATTCATGCTGTGGAATGTGCAGTTTGTATCTTTTTGTTTTATCCTCGTCAGTGCTCTAGCAGTTGCGCTGGAGGTCTTCAGCGCAGGGTTGTAGTCTGCCAGGATGAAAATGGACAAAGTGCCAGTTACTGTGATGCGGCCTCCAAGCCCCCAGAGTCAAAGCACTGTGATTCAGGACCTTGTCCACAGTGGAACTACGGAAGCTGGGGAGAAGTAAGTCAAAATATGTCCTAAACTTGTGAGATTATTACATCTCTGAAGACCAAAAGTAAAGCACTTCACTATACTATATAAAAAAGATTTTTTTAATTGAGTGAGTAAAAGCATGTTCTTTTAATAGATGTTCTGTCGTGGTTTAAGTCACTCATTTATGATAAAAAAAAAATGTATGTATTAACTCCAGATATTTGAACAATGCTAGTCAGTATTTCTGTTAACTACTACTATCTTTCTAAAATTAGTTTATTATTCTTTTAACTTCTTAGAAAATTAGGTTGATATAAAAATAGAAAACTAGGTTGAAATATAAAGCATGTTTTCTCCTATTACTACATCATTCACTTGATGAATCTTTTTCTTTGAGCCAGAGAGTTGTCAATTGTTGAGGACTTTTTTTATGTCCTAGCACTCTCCAGGCATTGGAAATATAAAGATGATTTTTAAAACAGTCATTTTTAATACTGATCTCCCCCATAATTTGGAATGGGAAAGAATAAGAAAAAGATTTATATTACCTTTGGGTGAATGAAATAAATCACCTAATATAATTAGTCAAATATTTTTCCTTAATGATTTTTAACACATAATTTCTCTTCATAGGGAGTTTGGAAATCATTATTTAAAGGTACATTCTGACCAAGTGCTAATAAATATCAAATACCTTTTTTAAATATACTTTTACTATTTTCTAAAATTCAAGTAACTTTTTTATTTTTGAGTTTATGCATGCTCATTTTGAAAATTCAAATCATATGAAAAAATAGAGATAAGAACTTTTAGCATTTTGGTATATTTTCTGTCTGACTTTTCTGTGTGGGTTTTAGAAATAAGTTTATATTATATATATTGCTTTGTTACCTGCTGTTTTTATATAATATATACTGAACATATTTTCATGTTTATAAAATTAAACCTACCTTATTAACTTTCATAGCTACATAGTAATCTATTGATTGGATACCGTGCTTCATGTAATTAATACTTATTACTTAGGTAAATCAGTTTTGTTTCTGGGTTAACCTGCCAACAGTATCTTATAGACCGTTGATATCTTATTCAAATATCTCATAGTACTAATTCTCAAAATCGTGAAAATTTATTAAATTGTAGAATTATAACTTTTATTTTTAACCCAGGCAGAAATGCTGAGAATTATGAAGAAGTGGTAAACTTTAAGCTCTGACATTACTAATTATATTTAAGCATTGAATAAAGCTGTGCAATATTCTTTTTAAAGCCACATAGTCTTGAATTCTCCTATTTTTGTTTTTAGTGTACACAAACATGTGGAGGAGGAATAAAATCAAGATTTGTAATATGTCAATTTCCCAATGGTCAGATGTCACAAGAGCACAACTGTGAAGTCTTAAACAAGCCACCTAGTGTAGTACAGTGCCATGTGCATGCTTGCCCTGATGATGTATCATGGCATCGGGGACCATGGAAATCGGTACGATAGTATTCTTATCTTTTTTATTTTGTTTTGTTTTACTTTGTCCCTTTTATTTTAATTTTCTCTCTTTATAAATTGTGGAATGCACATACTTTATCTTCTCTGACTTTTTATAAAATAAGATCATTAGCCATCTTGGCTTGTGTTATTAAATTTGATAGTTTGGAAGAGGAATCCATTCAATTTCAAGTACTGTAATATATATATAATTTTATATATATTTATTTTTTATGTGTGAATTTTGAACCACAGCACTATTCTAATGGAAATATTTTTCTCCATTATATCCTTAGCCTGCCCTCAATTAATCAGATATGTTTTACTATTTCCATTTGTACATATTGTTAACATTGTGCTTGTAACAATGGCAAATTAAGGCTGTGTCTTGTTTGAGCATATAATTATATGTGGCTTTTGTCTGTTGGTGTCCAGTAACTGATCCAAAAACCAAATAACATTCTTTAAAACATGTTTTTTGTCATTGCTAAACTTATTTTGTTGGGAAATGTGAAAATATTATATTAAAGAAAAGATAGAGAAATTTACTTATATAAGGTAAATTAATTGTTTATAGTTTGTTACATACATCATGGAAAAGTATGATTTATATAATAATTTATATGAATATGCATTTCTTCCACTGTGTGGAGTTACTGCAGGATGGGAATATTTTAATTTTCTGGGTTTTTTTTTAAAGCCATAGATAAAACTCAAAGTTTTGTTTATTAATTGTCCTCTAATATTCTTCAAATATCCAGTGTTTGGGGAACAATAAATATATAACTATATTGAAATTGCCATTTTAATCACCATTGACCTTCCAAATCATGAACAACCAAGTTCATTTCTGTTAGGTGAAAAACTGATTTGAGTTTATAATCTATTTATTAAATTGGTAAAGTTAAACAGTTCTTTATTTGAAAAATAATTACAACTTCAGTTTTATAAACAACCCTTGAAGCCTGCACTTGTTTTGTTTTGCCCAAGTCAAACCATTACAATGAGATGTAAACTCAAGGTTGAAGTTTCACGTTCTGATTCAGGCTGGAATTTGTCATCATATCAAAGTCTGACATGATATAAAGCAACAGAACATTTTAACTTTATAGGAGGATCTTAAAGTAAAATTGTTACTTCAGAGGACCATTACTTTGTGAAAACTAACAAAAACGTATTTTGCCATGGAAAGCATTCTTATATTTATTTAATAAATTTTCTACTGACCATCTACTATATCCTGGACATTGTGCTACAGAGATAATTAAATCATATTTCTTATCCCTATGCATTTAACAGTCTACTCGGGGAGATTTGAAATATTATAAGAACTCACCATAGATATTATTTTTTATTAGCCATCTTAGATTGGAAATTCACTTTCTCCTTACTTTATCTCTGTTGCAGGGTTTTTTTCATTTTTCATTTTATTGGTTTTAGTTTATAAGCCTAGTACTTAATAAGGCTATGGATTGCCTTCCTGGAATTTTGCCCCAATTAGGAAAGCAGAATCCTAATCATTAATTAGAAATTGACTTGTAATGGCATTTGTTTCTGAACACAAATGCTTTATTTTCCCTACCCATTCATGACTTTAATTCACAAAGCATTAAACATTTACTAATGTTTTTGGCTTTATACTAAGTATTGAAGCAATTAAAATTGTTTTTGAGTCAGATATTCTATTTCAGGGGTCAGCAAACTGTGGTCCATAGACCAAATGTGGACCATTGCCTATTTTTGTAAATAACCTTTATTGGAACACAATTATATTCATTTGTTTATCTATTATCTATGGCTGGTTTTACACTATAACAGCAGAATTAGTTGCAATAGAGACTGCATGCCTCACAAAGCCTGGAATATTTGCTATTTGGCCCTTTCTGAGAAAAGTTTGCTGACCCCTGTTCTCTCTAATAAGCATTATAATGCTTTTTTAAGTTTAACATAAAAATGTACTTAAAGTTATAGAATATTAAAATTACAAATAATTCCTTTTGGGTCAATTTTAGGTGTTTTCGATCCTTTATTTGCTATTTTACAACATATTAAGGTTTGTCAACCTTCTCGATATATCCACTGTGGTATTCATACAATATTTATATGTTGTGTTGGAATGTATCTAATACAATATTCCAATATATTTGTTTATGCTATTTTGTATATAAATTATGTCACAAGTGAAAAATCTGAATGTTCATTAAAGTCCTGTGCACAGATGACTTTTTCAACCTCACAAAAACAAATAACCAAGAAAATGATAATAACCACAAATTACAAAATAGAGAGAAGTACAGACTTCACTGTTTACTGCATCTATTCCAAAAGGAGTTTATTGAGTAATTCAGTCTTTGCACTAGTGAAGAACTGTAATTTTTTATTTTTTGATAAATTGAAAATGAAGTTTTAAAAATAACAAATGTTTATATCAGAATTTTTACAAACTTATTTATTTACTTTTTTATATGTATTAAGTACATATATATCATTAGAGTGCCTGGATTTCTTTTTTTATATGAAGAATATTTATCATTAAATTAGCCTTTTATATTAAAAGGGCCTAGGGGATCTGAAGTTTTGTTGTCAAAAACAAGATATAACCTTTTACCTCTTTCAGTGTCGGTACATGTTAGCCAAACTTTGGAATACCTCTTATCAGCATACAAGTTTAATATTATCTCATGGATAACTTTAATTTCAACAGATCTTGTTCACTAAGTTAGAAAATTAAGACAGTATGTGTATGCATGTGTATGAATTAATGATATAAAATCTCAGAAGCATTTTTCCTTTTAAAGCAAAATAAAAATATGAAGTGTAAAATCACTTAAAATATTATAGAAAGTTGTAAGAATACATTTAAATTTTCTTTGTGTTGTAGAAAATCTTATGCTATAACAACAAAAGGAATAAATAAATCTTAACCTATGTCTGTTAATTTAATGACTGCATTTTTGTAACTGGTCCAATGTGAAATGATTGTATTTTAACCCTTGTTTATTAATGACATGTGTTGTGGCTTTGTGCTTTGCATAATTCATATGTATGTTGTATCTTTACTCCTTAGATCAGTACCTAAAATGTTTTAAGTCACTGAACAGACCTTGTATTGTAATGAATGCCTCCTTTCTTTGGTGATATTTTTCTAAAATAACGAACTGTTTATTTCCTTTATTAAACATTTAATTGTTGAATAGTGTATGTTTTCATAATTTTACGTAATATATGTATAAACTACTGCTATTTTTTAGATAATATTCCTGTTAGAAACTAACATTGGGATATAAAAGTATAAGATGTATTCTTTAGCTATCAATTTTTAAATATTAGAGATTTTTATATTTTTCTTTTCATATATTATAAAAAATGAATAAAAATAATGTAAAAATTTATTTAGTAAGTTTAAATAGATATACTTATGAGCAAGATAATCTTTAAAAGGTGAGTAAAAGTTTTACTGTTCTCTCTATTTACATATAGTCAGGGATATTACGTGTAACATAATTGAAGTAGCAAATGCTCTCTCTTTAAGTAAATTTATATTAATTGATTTATATTTTCTCACTAAGTCTTATTTAAGAAGTGATTTATTTTCCTATAATGTTTTTATTCCCTACACACAGTGAAATCATATTTGGTAAAGAAATAATGTGTATTCCAGTATGTTCTGGGGGTGGTGACTATCCAACAGAAGTAAAGAGAATATACTTTTTCATTTTCCCTTAAAGATTGTTTTTTCTCACAACAAATGAGAAAGTTGTTTTTTAAAAGTGAAAGCTTTCTATTTGAGCTCTCTTAATTCTGCTGCTTTCACCCAGTATTTCTAACACACTGACACATTAGAAAAAAAATTTTTTTCCTTGGGGCCATGGTGTTTTATTACAAAAATAGAATAAAAACATCAAAAACAAAATGTTCCTTTCTAACTTAATGACAAATTTGTTATTTTTTATTGTTTTCTGTGCATGAGTTGTATGCAACTGGAAAAATAGTTCTTGAGGCTCTCAAGGTGAAGAAACATGAGTTACACATGCTTCCCAAGGCCCCGGGCTCAAAACTAGCATGAGTTAAATACAACTCACATAGAAGTTAATGTTAAAAATGCCCTTCTATAGCATTGTGTAGAAATAAATATATTCTGTACTAAATCTCTAATATGATACGATGGAATGCAACAAATAGAAGCACCTTCAGAAATTAGTATGTGGTTAGCAGCATACACCCAGTAAATCTGAAGTTTGTCCGTTTGTCAAAAGAACACTGAGGGTTTGAGCCAGAGGGCTTGGGCTACTCCTTCCACAGTAGCTTCCACTCAGGTGAAATGCACTCAGGAGGAAACTTGTTACTACCTCCATTTCTCCTAAGGCCAGCAGCAGCCAGGGGAACAAGGTAATGTGTGGGGAAATGGTTTCAAGAAACAATCAGTTCTTTATTTTGAATTTGTAAAATGGAGTGTTTGGTAAAAACATTTATAATAATAAGTTATTTCTTAAATTTGGAAAAGACACATAAGCATAGCAAATAGTTTGAAAATCTACTTTTAACTAAATTTTAAAATTATCATAGAAATATTAGGCATTGAAAAAGGGTGTTTCCATTTATTATGTTTATTACTATATCTTTCTAGGGTACACTTATTGATTCTCCCCCAAATTATGAGTATCTACTACATATTAGGCATTGTGCTAGTCACTAGAAATAAACCAGGCACAATCCATTTCAGTAACAACCAGGTGATTTATAATATTGAAGACCCATAGTATTTTGGGGCTTACGAGGTTGGAGTAATCCAAGAATTATTAATGATGATTGTAGTAGACAATAAAATATTTCTACCACTAATTCCTTCTAGAAAGCCTAAACTAGTAGGATATTCCATCATAACCTGGCAAGAGATGGGTAGTGTCCTAAGTTCCGACCCTAGAAGAATAATTTAGTTTTTGTATAATTGCAGCATCTACCTTCTTTGCACATGTGGATTTCATACCTCACCAAAAGGGAGAATGTAGATGGATTTATAGTTTGCTCTAAGTACGATGCTCTGAAAATAATCTTGAAGACTAAATTGGGCCCTGTGGATTTGAAATATAGGGCCTAGGAAAAAGTTAAGTAATTAATGATGAGATCATGAAAGAGACTTTATGTATGTGTGTATGTGTATGTGGACATGTGTTACAATGTTGAGTGAAGTTAGAATTTAGAGTATAAAATAACTTAAAAATTTCTCAACATGAAATGATGATAGGCCATATTTTTCTATATATTTCCATGTTAAAGAAAGTGAAAAATGTTTATGTTTCTATGGTAATTCTTTTTTCCCAGGCATAATGCTTCAGAATGTTTAAGGATCTCTAGAAATAGATTTAGATGTTTTTAGAAGAAATTGTTCTCACTGTTCTACAGTATCTATGTGTTGTATATCGAGACTTTATACGAATATATAAACGTTGTTACCATCAGTACATTCAGATATCCTAAATTTTTGATAGGTTTTATGTGTCAATTTTCATTAGTTTGAGAAAATCATATTTTAGTTTCTACATAATCACAACACTTAGACAATATTTTTCAAGACAATTGATTTCTAATTTTTTGATTATATATATCTTTCTCATAAAAATGTTTGAGAATGTGCCCTGATAAATTTTTATTATATATTTATACATTGTATAAGCTAGTATGTAATTACGTGATTTATAGAACATGTACAAGTGTGAATTTAAAAGGGTAAGTTGAGCATTATTAAATATAACTATTTTGTGAATGGTAACAAACTTTTCTCTCACTGAACTATTGTAACTATCTCATTTGTAAAAAGTGGTAGAATATGTTTCATTAGTTTTAAAGTCTTGATTCAACAATGTCTAGCAACTCAAAAATAGAACTTATTTCAATATGTGGTTTCAGTAGCTTTCATAGCTGAAAATATTACCTTGCAAAAATACTACAAATAGTAAAGTTTATGACTGGACGCTCTTGTTATATACTAGTAATTGATTTTAAATCCAATATATCAATATATCAATTATTCAAAGAAACTAAAGTTTACCTCACAAATTTCCAGTTTCCATAATGTAATTTGGTTCTTTAAAAGTAGTAAAAGGAGCTATTAATATATTTTTATGTTTTAATAAATAGCTTTAAAACTCAATGCAACTGAAATACCTGGAAGCCATTTAAACAGGTTTAGAAAATTTTGCTTCAGATTTTTATTTTATTTTTTAATTTCAGAATATTATGGGGGTACAAATGTTTTGGTTATATGGATCGCTTTTGTATTGCTTGAGACAAAGTTAAAAATGTGCCCATCACCCAGATAGTGTACATTATATGTTAGGTTTGATTTCACCCATCTCCTCCCTGGTCCTGCCTGCTTGATTTTGGTTGTGTTTTACTTCCATCTGTGCACATGAGTACTGTTCAGTTAGTTCCAATTTAATAGTGTGGTGTTTGTTTTTCTATTCTTGAGATACTTCACTAAAGAGAATGGTCTTCAGTTCATCCAGGTTGTTATAAAAGGCATTAATTCATTTTTTTTTAGGGCTGAGTAGAACTCCGTGGTATACATATACCACATCTTATTAATGCACTCATGAATTGATGGGCACTTGGGTTGATTCCACATCTTTGCAATTGTGAATTGTACTGCAACAAATATTTGAGTGCAAGTGTCTTTTTGGTAAAATTACCTTTTTTTCCCTTTGGGTAAATACCCAGTAGTGGGATTGCTGGACCAAATGGTAGGTCTACTTTTAGTTCTTTGAGGAATCTTCATACTATTTTCCATACAGGTTTTACTAGTTTTCAGTCCCACCAACAGTGTATAAGTGTTCCTTTCTCTCCACATCCCCACCAGCATCTGTTGATTTGGGACCTCCTGAAAAAAGCCATTCTCAACGGGGTTAGATGATATCCCATTGTGGTTTTGATTTGCATTTCCCTGATGATTAGTGACATTGACTATTTTTTCATATATTTATTGGCCATTAGTCCATCTTCTTTTGAAAAAGTTCTGTTCATGTTTTTGCCCACTTTTTAGTGGAGTTGTTTGATTTTTTTCTTGCTGATTTTCTTGAGTTATTTGTAGATTCTGGTTATTAGTCCTTTATCAGATGTATAGCTTGTGAATATTTTCTCCCATTCTGTACGTTGTCCATTTGCTCTGTTGATTGTTTCCTTGGCTATGCTGAAGCTTTGTAATTCAATCAAGTCTGATTTATTTATTTTTTGTTGCTGTGATTGTCCTCGGGGTCTTCTTCATAAATTCTTTTCCCAGGCCAATACCTAGAAGAGTTTTTCTAACATTTTCTTCTAGAATGCTTATCATTCATGTCTTAGGTTTAAGTTAGTGTTGTCCATCTTGAATTAATTTTAGTGATTGGTAAGAGATATGGATCCTGTTTCAATCTTCAACATGTTGCTATCCAATTTTCCCAGCATCATTTATTGAATAGGGTTTCTTTTCCTCAGTGTATATTTTTTTCTGCTTTGTCAAAGATTAGCTGGCTGTATGTGGATGGTTTTATATCTGGGTTCTCTGTTCTGTTCCTTTGGTCTATGTCTCCTTTTGTGACAGTGCCATGCTGTTTTGGTCACTATAGCCTTGTAGTATGGCTGAAAGTCTGGTAACATGATGCCTCCAGATTTGTTCCATTTGTTTAAGGTTGCTTTGGCTATTCTGGCTCTTTTCAGGTTCCAAATGAAGCAGCGTAGAATTATTTTTTCTATATCTGTGAAAAATGACATTGGTATTGTGATGGTGATTACATTGAATCTGTAAATAACTTTGAGTAGTATGGACATTTTAACAGTGTTGATTCTGCTGATCCATGAGCATGATATGTTTTTCCATTTGTTTACATCATCTGCAATTTCCTTCCTCAGTGCTTCATAGCTCTCTTTATAAAGAACTTTCACCTCCTTGGTTAAACATATTCCTAGGTATTTTATTTTCTTTGTGGCTATTGTGAAAGGTATTGAGTTTTTGATTTGATTCTCAGCTTGACTGTTGTTGGTGTATAGGAATGCAACTGATTTGTGCACATTAATTTTGTAACCTGAGACTTTGCTGAATTTGTTTATCAGTTCCAGAAGTCTCTTGGCAGAATCTGTGGGGTTTTCTAGATATGAGATATCATCAGCAAAGAGCGATAGTTTGGCCTCCTCTTTCTCCATTTGGATACTCTTAAGTTCCTTCTCTTACCTGATTGCTCTGACTAGGACTTCCAGCACTGTGCTAAATAGAAGTGGTGACAGTAGGCATCCTTGTCTTGTTCTACTTCTAAGTGTAAATGCTTTCAACTTTTCCCCATTCAGCATCATGTTGGTTGTCGGTTTGTCATATATGGCTTTTATAAATTTGGGATAATTTCCATGTATGCCTGTTTTGTTAAGAGTTTTTATCATAAAATAGTGCTTTTTCTGCATCTATTGAAATGATCATATGATCTTTGTTTTTGCGTCTGTTTATGTGGCAAATCACATTTATGGATTTGCATATGTTGAACCATCCTTGCATGCCTGGGATGAAGCCCACTTGGTCATGGTGGATTATTTTTTTGATGTGCTACTGAATTCGGTTTGCTAAAATTTTTTTGAGAATTTTTGTGTCTATATTTCTAATGGATGTTGGTTGACAGTTTTCTCTTTTTGTTGTGTCCTTTCCTAGCTTTGGTAGGAAGGAGATACTGGCTTCATAGAACGAGTTGGAGAGGATTCCTTCCTTCTTGATGTTATGAAATAATTTCTACAGTATGGGTACAAATTATTCTTTGTAGGTCTAATAAAATTCAGCTGTGAAACCACTGGTCCAGGACTTTTTTTGTTGGAAGATTTTTTAATGCATCTTTAATTTCATTGCTCACTATTGGTATTTTCAGGAGTTCTGTTTCTTCCTGACTGAGCCTTGGGAGGTTGTGTGTTTCCAAGAATTTTTCCAGTTCCTCAACATTTTCAAGTGTATGTGTGTATATTCACAGATGATGTTTTGTGTTTCTGTGCTGTCAGTTGTAATATCTCCTTTTTAATTTATGATTGAGCTTATTTGGGTCCTTTTCTATTTCTGGTTAATCTAGTGAGAGGTCTATAAATCTTGTTTATCTTTTCAAAGAACCAAATTTTTATTTCATTAATTTTTGTGTTTTTTTTTTCTGATTTTATTTAGTTCTGCTCTGACCTTAGTTATTATTTCTTTCTTCTGCTGGGTTCACATATCCTTTACTCTTCCTTTTCTATTTCCTCAATACAATTCATTAAATGTTCATTTATGATCTTTCTATCTTTTTGATGTAATCATTTAAGGCTATCAATTTTTACCTTAGAACTACTTTTGCAGAATCCCATAGATCTTGATAACTTTGTGTCCTCTTTGTCATTTAGATCAAGGAATCTTTTGATTTCCATCTTAATTTTCTCCTTGACCCAGAAATCACTGAGCAGTAGGTTGTCTAATTTCCATGACTTTGTGTAGAATTGAGTGTTTATATTGGAGTTGATTTCTAATTTTATTCCACTCTTGTCTGAAAAGATACATGGTATAATTTTTTTTTTTGTAATTTGGTGAAACATGTTTTGTGGCCTAAGATGTGTTTGATCCTAGAAAATGTTCTATGTGCTGATGAGAATGTATATTCAGTAATTTTGGGGTAGAATGTTCTGTAAATGTCTGTTAGGCCCATTTGTTCTGGAGTCCCATTTAAATCCAGTGTTTCTTTGTTTATTTTCTGCTTAGAGGATCTGTCCAGTTCTGTCAGTGGGGTGTTGAAGTCCCTAGCTATTACAATGCTGTTTTTGTCACTTTGTTTAGATCTAGTAGGGTTTGATTTATGAATCTGGGTGCTCCTGTGTTAGGTGCATAGATATTTAGGATAATTATGTTGTCTTCTGAATTGTTCCCTTTACCATTATATAATGACCATCTTTGTCAATTTTTACTATTGTTGATTTGAACTCTGTTATCTGATATGAGAATGCTTTCTTTTGATTGTTATTTGCATAGAATGTTTTTTCCATCCCTTCACATTGAGTCTGAATGCTTCTTTGTGGGTTAAATGTTGGCTTGTATTTTTTTATCCATTCACTCAGCCTGTGTCTCTTGAGAGGGGAATTCAAGCTGTTCAGGTTTATTAAAATAATTTACAAATAGGATGTGTTTCTGTTCACCCTGTTGGATAGAACCTTATTGTTTTGTTTTGCCTCTTGAGCTATTATTATATATGAGCTCTGAGGTGTAGCTTTTGGGTGCTTTTTACACCAGTGTGTGTCTATTGTGCTGATCAATGTATAATGCAGATCTGAATATGTCCTACCGGGCTAGCCTGGTCAAGAGAGTGACCTCAGTATTTGTTTGTCTGAAAAAGTCTTTATTTCTCCTTCATATAAGAAACTTAGTTTTGCAGGATACAAAATTCTAGGCTGGCCATTATTTTGTTTAAGACTGAGGTTGGGCTCTAATCCCTTCTGGCTTATAAGGTCTCAATTAAGAAGTCTGCAGTTAGCCTGATGGGTTTTCCTTTGTAAGTTACCTGAAGTTTTTGCCTTACAGATTATAGGAGTTAGTCCTTCATATTAACTTTGGCCAGTCTGATGACTGTGTCTTGGTGATTGCCTCTGAATCTACCAGGTGTTTGTTGAGCTTTTTGTACCTGGGTATCTAAATTTCTAGCAAGACCACCAGGGAAGTTTTCATTAATTATTCCCTCAAATAGGTTTTCCAACCCTTGTGTGTTTTCTTCTTCACCCTCAGGGGTGCCTATGATTCTTATATTTGCCCTCCTCACATAATTTCATATTTCTTGTAGGCTTTGTTCATTCCTCTCATTTCTCTGTTCTTTATCTTTGACTGACTCATTTACTTCGAAGTTGTTGTCTTCCAGCTCTAAGATTGTTTCTTCTGCTTGGTCTAGTCTATCCTTAATACTTTCCATTGTGTTTTGGATTTCCTTTAATGAATTTTTCATTTCCAGAAGTTCTACTTGATTTTTTTAATGATTTGATATCTTTAGTGAATTTTTAATTCATTTCATGTATTGTTTTTGTGGGTTCTTTTTGTTGGTTTTCCATTTTCTCTTGTATTTCGTTAGGCTTCCTTATAATCCAAATTTGGAATTGTTTATCTTTTATTTTGATATTTTCATTTTGGTTGGTATCCATTGATAGGGAGTTGTTGTTTCCTTTTGGGGGTTACCTTCTGCTCTATTTTTCATACTTCCAGAGTTCTTTTGCTGATTTCTTCCCATCTGGCCTCTCGATCAAGTCCTGGGAGTACTGGGCCTGGCTTGCAGGCCTGTCCCTAGGCCCCCAAATATCAATCCCTGGCCATGCCAGGGAGAAGAGTGCTGGTACCAAATTGCCTATGGGGTGTTCAAGCAGGTTTCATGATCTTCTGGGGTTGCCTCTGCCCTATTGTCTTCACGTCTCCCCAGCAGTGTGAATTGTGTCAGGTCCCCCAGCTTAATCTCCAATATGGGGAGTGGTACTTGGGAGTACAAATCACCCATGCCCTGTATGCTTGTGTTGCATGATGCTATGATGAGCTATAGAGTTGTTCTCCCTGTAATTGTTTGACGTTTGTATGAAAAAGCCAGCTACTTAGTTGGTTCTTTTGTGCTTGTGGTAGAGTCTGGTCCCCCTGGTGCAGTACTTGAGTGCCCTAAGCTTTAGGAGAGACCCTGTAGCTCCCAAGGTGTTGTTTGATCTCCACCACGACTGAGGTGGGGGGAGTAGCAAGGCTGTTCATGGCAAGTTGCAGGAGCCTTAGAGGCTTTGCAAAGCCTCGGTGGGGCGCAGAAGTTGTTTTTCTGGCCACTCGGGGGAGCCTCTGGTATGAGGGTCAGAATGAGCTCTCCAAACTGGGTGGGCTGTTCATAGGAGAGGGACCTAAATACTTGAGTGCAAAGGTCCTGGGCTGGGATCTTTCCGCCTTTATCCAGCAGTGGAGTTTTTCTGTGGGGAGGGGTGGGCATTCCACCAAATCACCACTACTTGGATCCCCACAGCACACTCCCACCAGTTCAGTCCACATGTGTTCCACCATCACCCAAGTCCAGCTTTCTACCCACTCCCCACCGTCTATGCATCTTACCCACTAGTGTGTGTCTCTGTGAAACACCAGCAGGTAGGGAACTCCAAAATTGTGCACCCTTGGTCCACTACAAGTCCTCAGAGGAGGGGGTCCCACTATCTGTGGGGACCTCAGCCTGTAGCACTCGCCCACCAGAGAGAAATGGCCACTGGCGAACTTCTCTGCTCAAACTGCAGTCCCTATTGTAATGAGTAGGGGGAGGGACCGTAGCATCCAGTCAGTGGGCTCCCCTGAGTAGGAGGCATTTTGTTGTACGGAACCAGAAGCTAGGCTATTCTCCCAATGGCCTGCCCTTATCTAACCTGATGCTTCTCCAGCAAGGGGGATTGCACCCTCCCAGATCCCCGTTCCTCAGCACCCGCTACACTCTCCCATTGGATGTGTCCATGTGAGCTTCCTTTCCACCCGAGTTCAGCTCCCAGACTTCTCCCCTGCATCCCCTTGCACCCTCTGAAGTCCAGGGTGCACCAGGACCAGCTTGCTTATCTGAGTCGCCAGCGTGCCACTTCATGAAATGCCAGTGGGCAGGAAGTTCCCAAGTTGTACACCCCTGTTCCACCACAATTCCTCAAAGGGAAGAGGTGTGAGTCTCACTCTGAGGAGACCTCGGTCAGGGTCAGGGATGCGCACCTGCCTGAGAGAAGCAGCTGTTGGGGAACTCCTTAGCTCACGCTGTGCCTGAGGGGCTCCCACTCAGCCTGAGCTCAGTCTGCTGTGTCAGTTGCAGGGGATGGGGAGGTGCAGGGGAGGAAGTGTCTGGATGGGATAAAGCCTGCACTCCGGCTTCTCGTGGCAGTCTCCTGGGGGGTGCCCCTCACAGAATACCCAAACTCCGGGGGCCCACTAGTTCACTGCCGCCTCCATATTTGCCACCATGCCTGGAAAAACCTTCAGTAAACTTGGTGTCCCACTGTTCACTGAAGGCACATGTGAGGGGGAGGGGAACCCCCCCTTACCCTTACACTGGGCTCTAAGCCTCTCTGCCTTTGATCCTTGCTGATATCTTCTCTTTATCTTCTTCCCTCTCAGCTACTTAATTTTTGCTGTGGGGTCCCCAGCCGTCTCTGACACCTCTTTCGGTGATCCACACCTGAGCTGTGAGTCCTCTCCTCTCCTTTATCTGATGTCCTGCCTTCCCACTGGGCGGTCTGACAAGTGATGTCTCTAGTTGGCCATTTTTCTGGAGTCCCTCCAGATTTTTTAAAAATACACATTTGGCACATTGTTTCTGAAAATTTTACTTCAAAGTTTTAAAAATATGTACTTGGCAGAATCCCATCACACAAGAAACGTTTCTAAACATTTTCAAATGTGTTTTTCTTAGTAGAAGTAGTTTGGAAAAGTTAGTTGCCTTCTCATCCACTGTTAAATGTCTCCTTTACCTTAAAGGATAGATATAAGGTTTTATCATAGAAAAGAATCAGCAACTTTAGAACAAATCTCTTTTTTGTAATAGAAAAATTAATGATTCAGCTTTAAGAGCCCATTCATCTCTGTGAGTTTGAGCATAACCAGCAAAACTCTGAGTACTTAAAACTAAAACAAAACCCAACTGTCACCACCAGCAGCAGCAGTTTCTCATGGCACTCCTCCTCTTGCTACACAGAGTTATGAGTTTATACATATAATCCAGATATCTTCCTACATGGGCATGTGTCAGCTGCAGTGGGTACACTGAAAGCAGATGAGAGTGATGATCTCCTCCTCCTGTTGGGAAACCTAATGTATTATATATGTTGTATGTCACACATGTAGCCCCATATAGTAAATCTTGCTTACTTTCCTGTAATTTTAGATAGAAAATAAAAATAAATGTTCTAAAGAAAATATTTTTGGCACTCCAGTGAATCACCTTGCCACCTCTGAGCTATGTATTCTTTTGAAAGTCTGTGACTTAGGTATTTAGATATCTATGAGGAATATCTGTTCATTAACATCTCTCAAACCTCATAAACTACAGAGGCAAGATTGGAATTACATAATTTGTTATCATGGTCATGCTCCCTCACCACCAAGATTATACTTAAACTCACACACTAATTTACCTATTTTCAAAGTCTAGTAGTAGAGATCTAGGAATCACATTATGTTGTACCACGGCCTTTGATGTATTAAAACTCTTATACATCATAAAACATACATAGATTTGTAAGAATTAAATGAAATACTGCAAAAGTTTTGGTAGTTCACTTAGTAGATCACATAGAAAATTCTTCTGTGCCAGTTGTTAACTGAGTTTGAGAGTGATCCTCTAAGACAGCTCTGAACTATTTTTGATCTTCCTGGGGTTTTGATATTTTGCAATTATAACCCAGGGAAACTCAGAGGCTTTGGAAGTAATTGTGAGGGGAATGGTAGCCATTGAGTTGCCAAAAATCTATCCATCAATCCACTTATTATTGAGGTTCCACAGGTATCAGGCAGTGGGTTAAGAACTGTGGAAAACTAAAGATCAGTAGGAATGGCATAATGTCCTCAAAAGACTCACAGTCCAGGAGAAATTAAATATACATGCAAATAACTGTAACAAGGCAGAAAGAGGGATAGAAAGTCAGAAAATATGCATTCAGTTGGAGAAATGTGAAAAGATTTATGGAGGAGAAGGCATAGGTCTCAGACCACAGGTAGATATGATTTGAGTGGGAAAGGTGGTACCAGGTAGGAAACCATCTGGAGCAAAACCATAGAGACCAGAAAAAAGTAGTTCAATCTGACTTGTTTGTGATGACAAACTGATTTGTGAGACTGGTTTGTGAGAGACAAGGGGTGGGCATAAATTTAGAAATATGAGTTAGGGCTGTATCAGAGAGGACCAAGGAGGAACATGCTTAAGAACTTTTAAAATGCTTAAAAATTCTAGAGATATAGGAAAAATATTGATTTTTTTGGAGTGGGGACCAGAACTATGTTTTGGGAAGACTAATGGACAATTCTCATCATTAAATATTTGCAAATTGAAAATGTGACAGACTGGAAATGAGAAGCCAAGAGGGGAGTTTTCTAAAAACTGAGGGTAATGATTTAGGGCCATTTGTTCAATAATTCATCAGATATTTGTGGATTATTCACCCATGACACTCATGTGTCTGCATACAGAGTGGAAGAAGCCAGAGAAGTGATTGATGGGGCTGTTCTTAATCCAAAGGTGGATGGCACCTGAAGAATGAAACATACTGTCAAGAACTCTATTGTCAAGAAAATAAAGTTGAGAAAAGAAGTCATGATGGGTAATTTTGAGATCAGTGAAGTTTGGCCTTGAAGAGAGTAAAAAGTGGGCAGAAGTAAAGAAGTCAGTTGGAGAGCACTAGGATTACAAACTGCAGTGTCAGGGGCCCACTTGATGGTGCAGAACAAGATTTTGAGTTAGATATTCTCATGTGAGAATATAGTCTTGACTTTACCTTGAGAAATGTAAACTTTAATTTACCAAAAAAGTTTGAAGATATATCATTATTCTTAAGCCTGATGAAATATTAAATATCCAGTCTATCCTAGATCTTGTAGGTAAGAATAAGAGCAATATAGTGTTGGAATACCTGAGTTTGAGCCAAGAGTCAACACTCCTGTTTTCCTGAGTGACCTTTGGCAAGTTATTTATCATTTCTAAGATTTCATTTTCTTAGAATGAAAATACTAGCTACCTAAAGAGGGTATTTTTTTTAGGATAAAATTGTACTTAGGAAAAGTGGTTGGCATAGGGTCTGTCACATAAATGCTCAATATATTTTGCTTATTATTATCACTTATCCAATAAGTACATAGCCCCTTTCCTCAAGGAGCTAAAAATCCAAATATAGTAGAAAAGGCTCATAATATATTGAACAATCTGAAACAAGATCTACTTAAATAAGTTATACTCTAGTATAACGGAGAAATTAATGGGAGTGAAGTTCAGTTTTCTTCTTCAATAAACTTTTGTGGTAAAAAGACATCCAGCAAAACTTTAAATCATAATGGTACAGTTCAATGAATTTTCCAAAATTAACACATGTATGTAGACAGCGCCCAAACCAAGAACATCAGCACTGTAGAAATTCTCCCTCATGCCCTCTTGCAGTTACTATTGCCCCAAAAGTTAAACCCTTTTCTGACATCAAATACCATAGATTAGTTTGCCTGCTTTTGAATTTTACAAAGATGGGACTTGGGTAATTTGTGAAAGTCATAATACTATGTTTGAGATCCATTCATGTCATACGTAATTGTAGTTTCTCATTACAATTTAATAATGTATTACTTGTATGAACATATAATTCTGTGACTTGTTTGAATGAATATGATTGGTATAAATATTTATCCTCCAGTTGACAGACATTTGGGATGTTTTTTAGTTTGGGACTTACAAACAAATGTTCGTGTGTGATGAACATTTCTCGTACATGTCTTTTGGTCAACATATATATACATATCTATTGGCTATGTAGCCAGGAGTTGAATTGCAGGATCTTAGTGTATGCATACATTCAGTTTTTGTAAATACTATCAGACAATTTCCTAAAGTTGTTGTATGGGAATTCCAGTTGCCCCACATCCTTGCCAACACTTGATATTATCAAACTTTTAAATTTTAGTAATTCTAGTGAGTATGTAGTGGCATTTCTTTGTGATTTTAATTTGTATTTCTCTGATAGCTGAGTGCCTTTACATATGTTTATTCCCGTGGGACATCCTATTTTGTTAAGTACTTATTGCAGTTCTTTGCCCATCTTTCTGTTGGATTTTCTGCTTTATTTTTTTGTTCTGGATATAAGTACCTTGTCAGACATGTGTATTGAAAGACATCACCTCTTCATTTCAGTCTTTTGCTATCAGTCTCAGCCAGAGCTACTGAGAAGTAGCAACAGTAAAGGAGTTTCTACTTCTCACCAAGTAGAAAGATGGGTGATTCTGAGAGGATTAAAGTGGACAAATAAGGATAAACCAGCAAACTATTATGTTTAAAGAATAGGTGTCTTGTGTGTATGGCAAAGATTTATTTTAAAATGATGTAAAAGAAGAAATTTTGAGAAGAGGAAATTTGCTACTTCACTCTGTTGGTTTAATTAGGAGAAGAAAGATTAGCAAAAAACTGCCCCAGTTCTTTTTTAACAAGATAATAAATCCCTAATTTATAATCTTTATCAGTTTCTGTTAAGTTTATTTATTCAGTAGATATTTACATAGCAATTACTGTGTGTTAGACACCACTAGATGTGGAGGATAAAAACGTGAATAGTCAGGACGTATGAGAATTTGTATCACATCAGGTAAAAATAATTAAAACAAGAATACACATATTATCTCTGCCCACACAATCCTGTTAGTGCAGAGGAAAGAGTTTAGGCATGTGGTGGGGTGTGAGATGGCAAAGATTCCTCAAGGACTGAAAAGAGAAAAAATGAATTTTCTTATGCCTGAGTTTAGTTTAATCATTGTTAGCTTTTTCAGATGGTTTAAATATCAATTTGATATTTGGTAAAGAAATCTACTTCTGGAAGTGAGAACTCAATCAAAATCAGTAGAAACTAGAAATGAAATTAAATTTATAGAAAAAAGCTTTATAAAATCAATTTGAGATATTAATCATAAAATATCAGCTATTGAAATACATTTAAATAGATGATTGTCAAATTATTTTTGAGACAAATATTTCTTTTAATGGGATATTTATTAAGAATAAGGAATACTCTAAACAAAACTAGCTGTAAAATATAAATAAAAACATATTTAAAATACTGTAGCAAGCAGTCAGATTTCCACTTTGGTACAATCATTAAAATTTTCAGAAAAAAGGTTTTCTTACAATAGAACCATTTCTACTTCTAGCCTATTTTTTTCAGGATATAAATGTATATTTAGGTAAGTTCACCTCTTGTATTATAGAAAATTTTGCCCATGATAAACCCAAATATAAAAATATTCAATAGGTAGAATCAGAAGGCATTTCATGTCATTAATGATCATTTTTTTTAGGATGTCACGAACTAGAGTGTGATAATTAAAATGTATAAATTATATGTGTAAATGATAATGTGTAAACAGTGTGACTATGTTCTTTCCAGGACACTGCAGGAAAAAAAATTATACTACTACACTAATAAAAAATCACTCCCTATTCTACCAAACAGAGAGAATTCTTATTGTTCCATCTAAGAGAATCCTCTTTATTGTTTATTCGTGGGCCTTAGGAGAATTTTTACATCTAGAAATGAGGATGATAATCAGGCAAGACAACTCCCTCACTCCTGGACATTTCTTTGGTGTCAGGGAGCTGCTCAGATGGAATTCTGTATCCTTGTCAGCATTTCTCTGCTAAAATTGGCAAGGTCTCAATCTCAGATGAAACCAGGAAGAGGCCCTTCTTATCTTTGCTGATCCACAGGGTACCCCATAGAGACAGAACAACACAACAGAAATCTGGAAGAAAGACATCTATTATGTGCAGCTTTCCTTTCTGTGTTATTTTTGTGGGACTAAATATCATTCAACTTTGCTCCATTCAGATAAAGTAGATTGCATATTTAAAAGATCTTTGTTGTATGTATACATTTCAACTTTGTAAAAATGCACCTTTTAAGTAAAAATACTGATGCAACTGAATTTTCTCTCTACTGAGTAGTGAGTATAGAATAGTATTTCAGCTTTTAAATTTCTGGAGCAAAAATATTAAACAATTTGAAGCTTCATAATGTAAAAAAAAGTGTAAAATAATTTAAATAGAAATGCAGAAAGCATCTGTAAGTCTGATGATCTCTATATCAACAAATTTCCCCTTATGGTTTGTTTATTCCTACATAGCATTTATTCACTCCTTATTTCATTCAGGAATTATTTGTAGAAGTGGTTTGTGCCCTTATTAAGTTTAGAATCTTCATTTATAATTTCTTCATTTCAATTACTTTAATGTGTGAGCATATTTTAATAGCAAGTCCATCTATTTTTGCTGATACGTAAACTTTTGTGTGAAAACCATCCTAACATTCAAATACATATTGTGTTAATAAGGTATTCCATTTATTTAGATATGGTAAAGTAGACCATTTAAGATTATAATCTACATTGAGGGTGGGTGCGTTAGTGATTTTTTTGTATTTTATTAAATGTTCTCTCCAAAGTTTTCTGTGTCCCTCTCAAACTGTAAGAATTTTATAGTTATTTTTTAAGTCAAAATGTGAAGAAAATTGTGATTAATAAAACTCAGTTTCTTATAGATTGTGAAGATGTTTCCTTATATTTTTAATATATTTGTTGATGCTTAGGAAAATTCTAGAAAAGTTTTAAAAGAGACTGTTGGAAAGATATTTAGCTCATGGTAATAACAAACAGGTTCGTTGTTTGGAAACCTATTTTATCAGAAACTAAAATTTAAAGGTCTGGGAATGACTTAGGATTTCATTCAGACACCTGATGTTGTAGCAAAAGGGGCAATATAAAATGTGACACTTATTTGTTAATTTTTAAGACTAAAGGACGGCAAATTCCCTTTCTGCAAAATGATGCCCCATAATTCAGGTATGCAGAAATTGCATTTTCTCATTTGAGTAAACAATAATAATGTAATGTTTTCATAAGCCCATATATCTAAATAGTTAAATTGTTGTGATTCTTTTTTTTATTTCAAAATATTACGGTGGTACAAATATTTTTGGTTACATGGATTGCTTTTGTTATGCTTGAGTCAGGGTTATAAGTGTGCCCATCAGCAAGATAGTGTTCATTTTACCCATTAGGTAAGTTTTAGCCTATCTCCTCTCCTCCCCTCCCTGCTACTTGATTTCCACTGAGTTTTACTTCCCTCTATGCACATATGTGCTCATAGGTTAGTTCCAATTTAATAGCGAGTACATGTTGTGTTTGCTTTTCCATTCTTGTAATACTTCACTTAGGATAATGGTCTCCAGTGCCATCCAAATTATTGCAAAAGGCCTTAATTCATCCTTCTTCATGGCTGAGTAGTATTCCATGGTATACATATACTATATTTTGTTAATCCACTCATAAATTGATGGGGACTTGGGGTTGATGCCACATCTTGCATTTGTGAATTGTGCTGTAATAAAGATTCGAGTGCAAGTGTCTTTTTGATAAAATGACCTCTTTTTCCTTTGGGTAAATACCTGATAGTGGGATTGCTGGATCAATGGTAGGTCTGCTTTTAGTTCCTTGAGGAATCTCCATACTATTTTCGATAGAGGTTGTACTAGTATGTAGTCCAACCAACAATGTGTAAGTGTTCCTTTCTCTCCACATCCATGCCAGCATCTATTGTTTTTGGACTTTTTAATAAAAGCCATTCTAACTGGGGTAAGGTGATATCTCATAGTGGTTTTAATTTGCATTTCTCTGATAATTAGTGATATTGAGCATTTTTTCATATGTTTATTGGGCATTTGTGTATCTTCTTAGGAAAACTTCTGTTCATGTCTTTTGCCCACTTTTTAATGGGGTTCTTTGTTTTTTTCTTGCTGATCACCTTAAGTTCTTTGTAGATTCTGCTTCTTAGTCCTTTATCTGATGCATAGCCCGTGAATATTTTCTTCCATTCTGTAGGTTGTCTATTTGCTCTGTTGATTATTTCCTTTGTAGTGCTGAAGCCTACATGTAGATTTCTTTTTGTTTCACTTTCTCATACTAAAACACTTCTTCCTGTACCTTCCTTAAAAACATAAAATAAGAGGTACATGTTTCCATCTGTAATTCTGGAAATGTCTTTAGTCAATCCTTGTATTGACTTGCTATAAAATTCTAGCTTGAAAATAATTTCCTCAAAATTTTTAAGCATTACCTCTTTTCCTCTAGCATTGTGAGCTATTATTGAGAGGTCTGATGTGATTCTGATTCCTGATCTCTGTTATGTGCCCTTGGTTCTGTGTCTGTTCCACTGAAGTCTTTGGCATCTTCTTTTTAGCCCAGTCATTCTGATAGATATTTCATAATGAAGTGACAGTGTTCGTGTGTGTGTGTGTGTGTGTGCGCGCGTGCGCGCGTGTCTATAATTTAGTTTGCTAGGCATTCTGTAAGTCCTTTCATTAAGGACTTGTAGTGAGAAAATTTGTTGTATTATGTCTTTGATAATTTCTATGCAGCCATTTTTTAATTTCTTCTTTCTTGTACTCTTTCTAATTAAATATTGGGATTCTTGAGTTGGTCTTCTAACTTTCCTGTTTTTATTCTTCTTATTTTCTACATCTGTCTTTTTGTTTTACTTGATGTGAAATTTTCTCAATATCCAAACCAACTATTGAATTATTTATTTTAATTACCACATTTTTAATTATAAAAAGATTTTTCTTGCATTCTGGTTGTTTTTATATCATAGTATTCTATTCTTGTTTTGTCTACATTGCATCTACTAGCTCTCTTCTATTAATTACAGAGGGGTTTTTTTTTTTTTTGAGGTTTTCTCTTAATTGTCTCTTTATAAAGACAATTTCAGGATTTGACAAAGGAAGAAAAAGAAAAAGAAATTGAGGTTTAATGTGCCTTTAGACTATTGTGCCAAGCACTGTTTTAGGTTCATTCATACATTATCTCATTTAATCTCACAACCACCCTGAGGTGTAGGTGTTATTATTGCCACAGCTACTGGCAGCCTGAGATTCAAATGTATATCTCTGCTTCCAAATCCCATACCCTTTTTATTATACCATCTCCTATTACCCAGTAGTGAAAATTATGAAACCCTACTTTAAATTTTAACATAAATAATTCATTTTATCTGATTAGGGTAAGAATTTTAAAATTAAGTTCACTGAAATATGAAATTAATTCCTAAAACATTCTTCACTCAACTTGTATTGCATATGGTAAGTAGACATTAATATGTGCAATGGGCAATGAATAGGTGGTGGTCTTTTAATGTCAACTCTGACTTTTCCCTTTTCAAAGCATTCATAGAGCTCATTTATTTCTCATCTGAGAGTTCTCTGTGCATATTCCTGTTTAGACCTTTATAACCCTACTTAAAAGCAAATTTCTTGGCTTTATTTCTGTTAACTCCCACAGCTACCACATAAAACATTTGTAGAAACTTGAAATGGTAAATCCTGCTATTTTGCTGGCACTTGATTTTAAGAATTTTGTAAATGTTACCATAGTAAGTAATGCCTTAAAAGTCAGTATTTTTTAAAAGGTATGCTTTAGTTATTTTTCTGATCTCTTTGCCTTTTTTTATGGTCTACCCACACTGAATAGTTTCCTGCTTTGTTCCATCCAGGAAGTCAGATGCTCATGATTCTGGATGAGGGCTCCCAGGGGTAAGATGGGAGTAGGTTTTTTATAATGGAATGTGCCATACATACTTGCAAAAGCAGGATTTCAGATTGTTGTGATTTGTACAAAAACATCGAGACCAGCCTGAGCAAGAGCGAGACCCCATCTCTACTAAAAATAGAAAGAAATTATATGGACAGCTAAAAATATATATAGAAAAAAAATTAGCCGGGCATGGTGGTACATGCCCGTAGTCCCAGCTACTCGGGAGGCTGAGGCAGGAGGATCCTTGAGCTCAGGGGTTTGAGGTTGCTGTGAGCTAGGCTGACGCCACAGCACTCACTCTAGCCTGGGCAACAGAGCGAGACTCTGTCTCAAAAAAAAAAAAAAATTAAAAAAAAAAAAAAAGATTGGCATTGTGGCCAAATTTTTCTCATGTTTGTATGCTGCAAAGGGATGATGCAAGTGAGTAGGACATCCAAGATCCCTTCAAAACCCAAGGTTTAGGTTCTTTCATAAACTCAAGTGAGGAAAACTGCTTATGGTTTCTCATGTTCAAGCAAGTCCCATTACCCAAATTTAATTACCATAGTGATCATCAGAAAAATTTCCAACCAACTCCCATAATATGTTTAAATGAATGTATCACCAAATTTTATACTTCAGAAAACTCTGAAGTGAATGATGTCTGCCTTAGGGGGCCTGTGAGTGATGTTTATCACGGGGTGGTGCAGGGGGGTGGGGAAAAAAAATATGAAACTATTGTTTTTAACTTGCACTGTTCACTTAATAATTTATCATGAATATTTCCCATATTATTTCATATCATTGTACAAGAAATAATGTATACATTATGAGGACATACTGTATCTAACAAGATATACTGTTAGACTCTTTGATTCTGTAAAACTAAATTGAAAAAAATATATATATATAATAAAAAAATAATAAAAAAATAAAAAAATAATAAAAAAAAAAAAAAAAAAAAAAAAAACATCGAGAAAAAGTAAATTCACAATAATAGCCCCTAAAGAATTGTTAAAATTAGACAAGATTTATGTTATTCTCGTATTAACCATGCCCATTTTTCCATGACACCATATAATTGTAAAGATTCATGTTACTGGATGAATCAAAAACTCTAAACAGGGCCTCTTTGGATGAGTTCCGCTTGCTAAACAGATTTTATAGAGGAGTTTGAAATGTTCACTTCCCTTTGTAGTACACAGAAACTACACTATTAGACATTAAGTTAAGAGAAATTATAAGCTTTAAAGTAATGGCAGATTTTCCTGAGTATTTTTTGCTATAAATGGTGCTTACACTTTTAATTAGACTTACATTTACTATTGCTTCTAGCAAAATAAACCCAACTACAATAATTAATAATTAATTCTGATTTTCTAATATTTATATGTAGAAAATAATAATATATGATAAGTGAATATTTCTGTATAAGATACTTGCATAAGTTACCGAAGCTTTTCTTCAGGTTTTATATTTGAAAGTGAAAGTAATCACAAAACTTTTCCAAAGTTAAAATTGAGAAAATATTATCAATTATTTTATAGTAAATTATCTTTAAATATTACTTCCAATTAAATTAACCAGATGAATTACATTTGAGATCACTCATATTGCATTGCTTAGCCAAGAACTGTAAATCCATTACGAATGTACATACATATGTATATACACACTCAAAAATATATATAATTATTACAATGATATTAATGTAATGAAAGTTTGCTGGCTATGTTTGTTATTAATCATTTGTTTTTTGTCCTTTAAGTTGAAAGTCAAACATGATTGCAAATTAATCTGAGCTTTAAATTTTTAAATGTCTGGAGTTACAATTTTAAATATGATTAGATGCAATGCAATAGAATGAAATATTTCAGTGATAAAGATTTTTAAAACCAAACACTGTCTTGACTTATTAGAGTTGTATAGTCAAAGGATGTCTGTAATAGGTTAGAAAGGAAATTTTCAAACTCCATTAAACTTTAAAACTGTAAGTATAACCTTTCAGGAAGCACTATGAATGGGGTCCCTGTTGATGGATGTAGTATCATACTCCCTGGTGCACATGTGCATTGAGTTAAAGGAACAGTAGCAGTACTATTTTATATAGTTGACATTCTACTCTTAATATGCATATTTTGTCATTTGTTTTTTGTTTTAAACAAAGGGATATCCTACTCTACTATAGCTACTTTAATGTCTTCTCTAATAATTGAGAAGCTCAATTTAAAATATTCCATTCTAGGGAATGAAATTATAAAGTTGTGTAAAACTTTTATCTAAGATTTAACTGTAGTGAAACCTTGTATTTTCCCTTAGATATACAAATATCACTGGCTTCCTGAATATTTAAAAAAATGCTGATTCTGGGGTTAAGATGCAGCCTCTTTATCTTTAAAGAATGTTATAATAGGCTTCTTTAAAAAATGAAACACATACGCATGGATGAATACAAACAATAATGGTTTATTTCTCTGAATATCTCATGTCTGGTCTATTTTGTCCTGAAATTCTATCATTTCCTTACTTAATATGTTGTTTCATACAGTAATCTTTTATTTCATAATAGTGTTCTAAAGACACTTATTCACTAAAACATTGTTTAAAAAATTCTCTAGCAAAATAACTATGATCAAGATTTTTTCATTAAAAAATTTTAACTTTTATACAGAAACATAAGATAGTATAGTTTTAAAAAATGGATCAAAACAACATAAATAGTACATGTTACAATATTGAAAAGTACATTGATACTTTTGGAATTGCCACTTAAGACTAAGGAAAACACAGCTAATCCTCTCAAATTATTCCAAGACAGATGCGCCAAAACCTGATTATCTTTTAACTATTACAATATGTTGGTGTTTAAATCAAAGCCACTCTGTGTTATACATTGTACATTAATGCTTCTTATGCGGTTACATTTGTCTTGATGGAAATGATTTCTGGTTTATAATGATAAGGTGGATTTAGATTTGTAATGCATAATAAGTGTATTTCTGTGAGTTTAGCTCTCCTTAAACAAAAAGGTTGTGTGAACCCTCTTGTCACTCTGTTAGTAGGTTTTCTTTGTCTGCAGAAATTAGCTAATACCTGGCATACAATGAGCAATAGATAGACCTGACACATAGCTGTATGGTCATAAGTGTTTATATTTTCAACAGATGACTTATGGACCTTGCTTTCAGAAAACAAAGAGAATTAAAGTGATATCTAGTATTAAAGTAAATATTTGTTTCTTCATCTGATCATTCGATGACTTCTTCAGGATTATGTTTTGAAAAAATAATCAGAAAATTTAAAAAATTTTGAAAGGCAAAATGAAATTGAATAATAGCACCTCAGTTATTTTTGTTCAGTTTTGTATTTTCTTATTGTCGTTTTTTTTGTTTAATAACATTAGAAAACTAAAATTAAATCAAATGGCTGAGGGAGAAAAATTATGACTATTAAGTTTATGTCTAGTTAGATTATTTATTTATGGTCACTGAAAAACTGAATGCTCTCATTTTTAACCATCCCCAGAATGGTTTTTGAAAAAGCATAACAAATAAAATGTTTGCAATTATATTATCAGATTTTGAAATATTCTATTTAATTTTAAATACTTTTTTCTTTTTTTTTTTTTTTTTTTTGACAGAGTCTCGCTTTGTTGCCCAGCCTAGAGTGAGTGCCGTGGCGTCAGCCTAGCTCACAGCAACCTCAGACTCCTCGGGCTTAAGCGATCCTACTGCCTCAGCCTCCCAAGTAGCTGGGACTACAGGCATGCGCCACTATGTCCGGCTAGTTTTTTCTATATAGATTTTTAGTTGGCCATATAATTTCTTTCTATTTTTAGTAGAGAAGGGGTCTCCCTCTTGCTCAGGCTGGTCTCGAACTCCTGACCTCAAGCGATCCACTCGCCTTGGCCTCCCAGAGTGCTAGGATTACAGGCATGGGCCTTAAATACTTTTTTTCTATCAGCAAATGAATAAGTATGTTAAAGGAGCAGTACTTTAATTGTTATAAGATACTTCTAGTTCTTACCAATTGACCTGTAATAACTAAATACCTTCTACTTATTTTAAACAATGGGATCATTGCTAAATTGACTTGCTGAAAGTCTATTTGGAGAACTGGCAATAATTTAGGCTATGTACAGAATTAATTTAGAATATTATAAATTAAAAACAAGAATTTATATGAGGGAAACGTGTGTGAAGGAAAACTAGGCTTTTCTTTAAAATCCTTCTTAATAATTGATTGTTTATCTTGATAGTCACTAAAATATTTGACGTAAAACTTACAGTTGATGTCAGAGCCCTTTTCTAATATTGTGTTTCTAATACTAATTTTTAAATATTAAATATTGAATATTAGTTTTAATACTCTTAGGGACGTTTGGTTAAAGTTTACATTATTAACATAGAAACAAAAATATATATCTTTATCTATAGATGACACTGTGCAGTAGCAAGTGAAATGGATATTACTATTTTTCTGGCCAAACTTAATTAAAATAGACCATGTGTATAATTAATTCTTACTCTTTATTTCTATTTCACTTGATATTTTATAGACCAAACTTCAGATTTTTTTTTCAAATAGCCAACTAAGGAATATTTATAGCTAAAATTGAGGATGATCATTACTATGTAAAATAACCATTAAATTAGAAATGTATTGTCTAAAATCAGTTCATGAACCACCAGTGGAATCTCTACCATTTTAGAGGAACATTGGTCAGTAAAATAGTACAAAATTCTGTGGTTCATGGTGCATTGGAATTATTTCCTTTTTTTAGAATGGTTCATGATACATTAAATTAGAAACAAATGATTCTGGGTTCTTTCCATTTTTTATGATTTCCTACAATATGTCTTTTCTCAGTAGATTTTATAGTCTGGAAGAGAAAACAGACATAGAACAGATAATTATGGGTATACAGCATATAGCAAAGTAGAAACTCAGGGCACGAAGTCAATAAGAACCATATCTAATCTGGTCTGAGTTGGACATCAGACATCCCCCATCAGAGAAGGGGGGTTTGCAGAGGAAATGAGATGTAAAGTTAACATCAAAAAATATGTAGGGATGAAATGGGGGACAGCGTTTGGGTGGGAGGAAATGACATGTGCAAAGGTCTTGAGCTGGCAATGAGTATTTTCCAGGAAACAATATTCACATATTGACTCTCCATTCACTCTTCTCTGTGTCATCTTCCCCATTCCATTTGCATTATGGGAGACATTTTCGACCTTGTCCTGCCTATAATCAAAGTGATGTTCTGCAGTACTCTTTTGCTTATTGATTCTAATATATATATTTTTACATTTTTCTATATCATTACAAATGTCTTTAGAATTTTCTTAGTTTGTCTAGTTCTCTCTTTTTAAAAAATCCCTTCCTCCTTACCTTGACCTAGACATTTATATAAAATAGGTAATATTTTACCAGTATTACATACGAAAAATGAGGGTCCAGTGGGGTTAAAGAACTTACCTATGGTTACCCAGCTTGTAAAGTCTATAAAAGGCACAATTTATGCATGACTACTGTGTAGTGCTATAGTTACTTTTCAGGGCTACTTCATTACTAGTCAGGGTACATACTAATTCTCCTAGTACCCATATGTTTCCTGCTACAGTCAGAAAGGATACAGTGCCAGATCAATATAAAAATTTATGGAGGCCTTAAAAGACTCAAGCCTTCCATTTCCTAGAACTGGAGCTAAATAAGTTTCATTTCCTTATTTTATTTTGTTTAGTAATTTAACTTTCCTGAATTAAATTAAGCAACAAGACTCCCACAAATAAAGTCCATTCATTAATTCTTCTGTGGTATCTTTATATATAAACAAACAAAATAATCCGCACCTCAAATAACAGAAGTAATCTTCTTCTATAATTATATACAGCTTTTCTCCAAAAATAAGAATATACTTGTTCCAAAGTTAATCATATCAGAGGGGACTAATTAATTCCAACTCTCCATCTTGGAATGGAAAGTACCAGCCAAACTCAACAACTCTGGAGATTCTGTTAAAGTTTTAGGGCTTGCAAATTGTACATTTGTTTCAAATGCCCTGTTTTTTCATAAATAGACATTTGTGTTCACCTAATGTATAAGAATTGTCATTTCAGGGTACTTGTATGTTTATTAGTATCACCACTTCTGAAGTTAGTTGTGTTCTGTATCTACTTGTTCACTGCAGTCATGGAAAAAACCTGAGTTTAAGACTATGTCGATTAAGGGACATAGAAGTGATTTTCAAGAAAAATTCTTTAAATAGGAATGCTATAAATGAATTATACAGCATTAATAAACCTTCAGGGTATAGGATAGTGTTAGGGATGTAAAACGGGGGGGGGGCGGGGGGTGGAAACAAAAAGTTGCCAGGGTAGTAGAAGAAAGAACTGCCATGTTTGGATGTTCCTACCAAATGGGCTATTTTGTGGAATCTTTACAACTCAGAAAGAGCTGCGGTGTGAGAGGAGGGTAGCATTTCACTACTTGTTTACTCTGTGGCTGCCTCATTCCAACTAAAACATAATTCTTTGAATAACACGTTCTCTTTTACTTTAGAGAAATTCCCACATGGAATTCATCACACATGATAAAATATTGTACTTATTCCTCTTTAGATCTTGAAGAAAGACAGCTCTACTTTTAAAAATGTATCCCAAACATAATTTATTGTATAATTCTTTGATTTTGTATTTTTTCTGTCATTACTAAAGGACTTTGAGTTTATTAACCAATGAATATATTTTGTGGTATTTAAATTGTTTAAATAATTTTAGAGTTTAATAAAAGCATTAATAACAACAAGTTGCTTATATCAGAAATCAACATCAGTTATCAGCTGATATTTATTACACATGCCAATTTGTAGGTGATATGGGTGATCTGAAAGGACTTGACCTTCAGGAGGCTGGGTAGGTAAAGCATGTGACAAAAGGAGAAAATGATGAAGTGCTAAAAACAGGGTGGGACTCAGAAGAGTTCAGAGAAATGAAATATTGTTATGTATTTACCCTAGACATGGGACTGGCCCAGGGCTGTAAGTGTAAGTAATATTTACAAAGTACCCGGAGAAGTGATTAGTCTAGGTAATGGAAATAACAGTTAGGCCCTGTTGTTGAGTGACTATGTCACATTACAGCAATTGTAGTATGCCTAAATAGAGCAAAGGTTACATAATAAAAAGTGGCAGAATATAAACTTGCAAAAGTATGTTGACTAAAATTTGGTGGACCAGGAATGCAAGGAAGAGTGTAAGTTTTAGTTTGCTATTAAAGACAATAGAGAGCCATTGTCAGTTCTTGAGCAAAAAACAGCAACATTTAAAAAATTATGTTTAATAATATTTTTATGTTTGTAAAATATGCTCTCAAAATATGAAATACAAAAATATGACATGAAAATATGTTGATAAAAATAGTTTCATATTTAAAAATAGTCTAGAATAGACTAATAACAGACTATATTAGTCTAATAGATTAAAATAATAAAAAAGAGAAAGAATCAAAGATGACCTAAAGTTATAATTATTGTAGGAGAATATTCCATTTTACAAAGAATAATCTTAATTTTGACAATGTAGTACACATGCACATTTAAATTTCATTCATATATATTGCTTAGAGAAGAAATATATTGTTGAATTCTAAAGTAGAATCTTGCATTTAATCTGTCTCTTACAGTGCATAGTTTTCTAAGTGAATTGACCATTCTTATCAGAAATATCAACAATTTACTGTATATTTACAGTTATTCTTGGATTCTTGGCACTGTAAAAAGAACTGTGGGAATTTTACAAAGCAGACACACATGGGCAATGTGTAGATAAGGTATATCAAACAAATACATAAGATCATCCATCTTTGTCCAGCAAAAAACATACTTCTCCTTCAAGACTGAGTTTAAATATCACCTTCTCCTTGGGTGCTTACCAAATATCCCAGAAAGAAATGGCTACTTTCCATGAATTTCTTAATTCCATTATATTTTTAATTGTATAATTTTAATATTATTTAGTATCTTTCAGTGATTTTGTTTTTCTGATCTTCACTGGGTTTAATATTACTTAAGACCTACTCTGGCATAAGCCATTTCATAGACGGTCTGTGTCATTTAGATTATAAGGACTTTGAGTATAAATATATCAAGGGCAAAAGCAAGAGATGACATTTAATGAATCTGCACACAAATACCGACAATAATTATTACTCAAGTGGGCTAACAGGAAGAGTAATAATTGCTTCCTTTGTTCAAAAGGTCACAATTCAAAAGTAAGAAAAATAATATACATCTGAGGGCCAAAACATTCTTCCATGTGTGAACATGTATGCACTCAAAGTAATTAGCATACTCCCTTATAATATGTGTTTGATACTTTATAATATTTGATTTTTTAGTGTACAATATGTTATACTCTTTGAAAAATAAGCAATGAAGGTAAGAAATAGGCAGTAAAATGCCCAAGATAAGTGGCCAGAGAAGAGTAGAGCATATAGGTAGGTCTAAATCACCAGGAGGAAAGAATGTTGTTTTAATACAATATATGAAGATCCATTAGAGATTTTCACAGAACCAAATTTGTTCTAAGTGGCACAGAGAGGCTTTAAGTATTAATGAGGGGAGGAGAGAGAGAATATGTAGGATATGATAACATTAAGTCTTAATAATCAAAGTACTGAGTTAAATTAATTGCCTACACAAATGGGATATAGCATTGCCGATAACATAAAAAGGCAAATTACCCCGAAACGATTTATTTTTAAAAGTTTAAAGTATTTTAAGCATCTAATGATCTGTGTAGATAGTCTAATAGTCTGTGAACTCACAATATACATAAAATGCATAATATATTATCTAACGTTCTCAGAACTCAGTATATGTTTCTAAATGAAACCATATGTCATCAGCTGTCTCAGAGGAATGAGAAGAGTTGTCTGGACTCCATTTCTTTTTTGCTTAACTTTGCCCTTGCGCATATGTGATTATCTTCATTTTATAAATAAAGAAACTGGGGCTTGGACGAGTGATGAAAGGTGCCTTATGTCACCCCACAGCAAGTGGCAGAACTGCTGCCCAATGCCTGCGCCCACGTTCTTTCCACCACACTGCACTGGCCTCACCCAAAAATGGCAACTGGATGAAAAATGAAGCCAAATCATTGTTTAATCTATATTTATAAAAGACTTTAGGGTTTTTGTTTGTTTTACTAAGTGTATTAGAGGGTTGATAGTAGAGAGAGACATCTTCCAACCTGATGCAAAAGACAAACCTGAAGTGAATTACACTTTAGGGAATACAATTCCTGCTTTCTCAATCACAGTTTCCTGCACTGAGAGACTACTCAATATTTTTTAAACACAGGCAACATACTTTGCAATGTGGAAAAGCATATGGCGATAAAAACAGAATAGATGTTGACTCTCTTTACAAAATTTAAAGCAAGTTTTATTGGATGATGCATAATAAAAGGAGTTAGTTGAAAACAGTCTTTAACCTTAAAAGATCTAAAGCATTTATGTGCCAGAAGAATGCCTGGTATATTATAGACAATCAATACTTTTTTGTAGAATAAATTACAAAAAAGTAATCATATTACCTTATGATAACATCAATTGATGGTACAAAGCAGATTGGGAAATTTCAACTTTTCTCTAATTAGAAATACTGGAGTATATCTTAATAAAAATATCAAAGCATTGATGTTTTATTTCATTTTATACTTCTTGAAGATAAAATTAAAGTAATCAAGAAAAAAATGAGTCAAATGCATTTGTATTTCTTTTCTAGTGCTCAGCTTCCTGTGGTACAGGTATAAAGTACCGTGAAGTGCTTTGTATCGACCAATTCCAAGCGAAATTAGAAGAAAAGTATTGCAGCCATCTACAGAAACCTCGAACTCACAAAGCTTGTAGATCTGTTAGATGCCCTTCATGGAAAGCCAACAGATGGAAGGAGGTATGTGATGTATTTTATAATGACATATATATATTTTGTTTACATAGTAAATCTTAAATCATTCTTTATGTTTTCAATAACCTTGAATGTTTTACTCCTCTAAAATGTACTTTATTCTGTTATACACTTTTTGCCACTATGTCCTAAATGAATACTGTACAGTGTTAACACACTTGCAAAGTCTATAGTTAAATAACAAATTACTCATTTGATTTTTGTGGCTATAGACTTTATAAGAAGTTTTGTCACTGAACATTAGCAGTATTTGGCAGGTGGGGGTGGGGGGATTACTGATAGTTATAACACTATTCCTGGTAATCTAACGTAAAATATATATGATGATGCATTTAGTAACTGCCTTGTTTCCACCCCCAAGTCTTGGATTTGAGCTAAGCTTGCACCCTGGAGAGAGAACTCGTCCAGACTAGGTTGTCATAGGAGTTTGAGAGTTAGGGAGGTGTCAGAGTGAGATAACCTAGGTTGGCCTAGAGTGAAAAGATTCAGTAAAAATCCAGGCTGAGAATTCAGTTTGTGAAAGAAAGGTGATTAATACTAGCCTGGCATGCTCAGGGAGGACAGCTCAAAATCTAGATTGGGGTAGGCATGCATTTGAAAGTGGTTGTCAAGCAACACCAACTTGGGAAATATTGACAAGGCAAATGCCGTAAATGAAGTCAGAGACGTTAACTGGAGTAATTTCCTAAGGACCAATTTCAGCAGGGCTAGGCTTTCTACACAGCCGCCTGGCTGCTCTCAGTAGTTCCTCAGGGGGCTTAACCATTTCTTAAAGGGCCCGGTCCTGCAAAGGGAATAGAAGCCTATCATCTGCTCAGGGAACTTCCTTATCTCTGTCAGGTGTTTAAGGTATGTCTGTTAGGGAGCTGGAGGAAACGGGTTCCCCTGGGCTCCTAAGTCATTATCTCTTTGAGCTCAGCACCTCATTGCAGGGCACTCAGCTTTTGAGTAGCATTAATATCAGTGCATTATTGGTACTGAATAAAAGGTTCTCAAATTGAGGAAAAATCTCAAATTTCTTGTAGAAGAGGCAGCCTCTGACAAGTGTTAATGTATTGGGAATTGTGGTTAATGTTTGACTGAAAACTAGTTAATGCATATCTGTTTTTCATCACACACACACACAAAGATATATTCTTGAGCGTTTGCTTCTACATTAAATTCTGGTCAAGTAAATAAATTATTATTCATGCTTTAGCAGACACCATGATGTAAAAGATCTCCCCATTAACTTGTTTTATTTAGTAAATGTCACTGTTACCTAAGTTGTTCCAGAAGGAAAGACTGGCTCCATCCTGTCTTCTCTCTTTTGCTTCCACAGTTAGTCACTCAGCAGGCTCTCTCAATTCTCCCATCAAAGTAGCTCTTGAATCTCCTTGCAGCCACTGTGGTCTAGTTCAATTGTTCATCATCCTGTGTTCCCAGGCCTGCGACAGCCTTGCAACACATATTTTGGCCACTATTTACTTTCAAACAGTGTGGACTCTAGAAGGACTTGGATATGTTTGTGTCACTTAATCTCTTAGTCATGGATGACTAACCTTTGTTCTCAGGGGGTAAGACTGAAACCTAACCGTGCTTCTTCAGCTTTATCTCAGGCCAATGTCTTTTTTCTCTTAGAGACAATGGATATCTTGATCACTGGGCACCAGGCTTTGCATCTAGCTAAACACATCTCACTTTGAATACCGTGATTGCATTGCAAAAGGACTCACCATCTCTTAATTTATTATATCTGTCATATTGTGGGTTTTTTTCCAAGTGGAGGTTTGCCTTACGTTATCTGGACAGAGGTGTGGCAGAATAACTGCGAAGTAGCTTTGCCCAAGAGGGTGAAACACCATAATGGCGCTGAGCAGGAAAGTCACAGATCCGCCCAGTGTGCAGCAGATAGCTCCGAATTCTGGCCTCAGGCAGGAGCCACGGGGGGGTGGGAGTGGAAGTGGGAGAGACTTTTTGCTTGTTGGCCCCCAACATTCCTGTTGATCCCAAAGATTCTTTTGCTGCCGTGCAGCTGCTGCAGCTGCTGTGGTTGGTATTCATGAGGACACATTCTGACCCTTAACCTCCAGCCCCACAACAGTGAACCTATCATCAGTGCTAACCAATTGGCCTTCGCTTACCACCAAATGTGAACTTATATAAGATCCACTAAAGAAACGTATCTCAGGGGTTTCAAAGACACAGATATGAATATTCAAGGACTATAAAAAACAGACACTTTTGTACAGAGTCTGCTTTCTTCTCTTTCAGTTGGTTTTCCTTGTCCTAGAAGTTAGCTGCGTTCACCCACACAGTCCCCCAATTTCTGGCAGAAACAAATGACCACTTGTGAAGTCATTGGCTTTTGATTTATTCTATATAAAGGACCCACATGAAGTTAACAATTGCAAGCTGTTGCTGCACTACATATAATAATGTATTCAACAGAAGTGTAATTTCAGAGGTAGTTACAAGATAATCACTGGTTGCTGCTTTATTCTGATTGTAAAAATTGTAACATAGCTTTACTATAATACTCACTCTTAAAAATAATTCCATTTTATTACTATTTTACATGATGCCTCAAATGTAAAGACTCGTTTGGTAAATTGTGACCACAGAGGTGCTCAAATGAGTTTTGAAGGAACACTCTTCCTTTGGTATTTGATATCTTTTTTAAAAAAAATGAAAGGATTTAGTAATGCATTTTAATGACTGCTGCTAAACAGGAACAAACATTGCTATGCAGGGCCATTTGTCCTCTGTGTCCATATGTATATCCTTAGATGCAAATTAGATACTTGAATCATTTAAAAAGAAAAAAATCATCTTCATCCCCCAGCCCCACTTCCTGGAAGCAAGGGGATTTTTTTTTTTTTTCATTTAATTTTATCTATTTGAGAATACCAGCTTCTCTTGTAAGTTAGAGTTTTTAAGGCTAGCATGGTGCTGAATTCCTCATTGTCTCAGGCCCCATCTACTTAGTTAAGTGCCATCCAAATGCATAGTCTCTATGTTCAGTAAAAAGCAAAATTCTGAATTCTCACCTCCCCTTGATCATAGCAAACCTGCTAAATAACTTAGCTTAATTACATTTCTATGTTTTCAAAAATTTCTGACATATACATATATATTTTATAATTTAAAAAACAGTAAAGCTTAATTTTTTTAAGTCCCTAAAGCCCTCAACCAAGAACCTAGAATCTCTTCATCTCTATCCAGAGGGTACTCAGTGATGTTTCTACTGGTGAGTGTAGACTGGGACTCAGGGACAGGGAGGGTGACTTCCTGCTCTAGGTCCAGTAAACCATGACTCTCAATCTTTGCTAGCTAGTGAAATTCTGTTTTTGCGTTGCAATGCTGCCTGTTAACCGTCTTCCTTTATCATCTTTCTTGACATTTACGATGACCTTTCTTTGGATAGGCTGAGGTGACTACCACTCTGATTTGAGGCATGTGTCAAATTTTTCAAGGCAAAAATAATTGTATCTCTGTAAGAAAGGTGAAAAAATGGGAAGGGGAAGAGAACAGAAAGGGACAGTCACTTTCTGACACCATACCAAAGACTTCTTTATTCCTCACAACTGTTGATATTGCTATATTCATTATGCAAATGCAGAAACAGCAGCTTAGAGAGGTTAAGGAGTTTGTGCAGATCATAGGGCAGGAAGTGATGGGGGGCAGAAGTTTAAACACAGCTCCATTTGAGCTTTTCCCACTGTGCTAGTTATCATGATTATTTCATTATTATCATTATATGTTAACTCATCATTATATTTCCTTAGTAACATATTGCTCCCTCTGGCCAAGAAGGACACATGAAATCAACCCATCCAGGCTGTCATTGCATTACACAGTCAGTAGAAATGTAATTTCTATGTTGTACTGAATGCATTGCAAGCTTATTTATGTAAAAAAGAAGTCTGTTGCATAAGTATAAGATATATATGGATTTCACTGGTAATGGGTAAATAACTGAGGGTTTAGTTGGTCACATATTAAATATGATGGAGTTGCTTAAATTACTAGCAATAAATTAGGCTCCATTAATAGAAGGATAGTTTACCTTTTGGGGCATTAACATATCCTGGTCAGATATTTGGAGCAATGCCTGTTTGGAAATACACGCTATAAGAAAATTCTTGATATTTTTCCAAATCCCCAGAGAAGAACAATCAATTGTTAGCAATTGGTAGCAATTATGGTGTATCAGTCCTATAGTGTTCTGTTGTGAGTAACAAAAGCCCTGATGTTATTAGCAGTCTAAACCACAAAAACCTTTATTGTTTATATAATAAAAGCAAAGTGTTTATTTAATTTTGATTCAGCAGCTCCACAGTATTAGAGTGCTGGATTAGCATTTCAGAGATTTTGTTAGTCAACCCCTAATGGTCATAAAATGGCTGCCACTGTTCCAGTCCTCACATCTTCATATTTTCTTACATGAAAATAGATATATATTTGTTTTACATTTATAAGGAGGACAGATTCTGGACAATGGGTAAAAGTTGAAAGAATATTTCAGTTTTATATAAGAGAGTATTTGCTAACATTGGAGATATTCCAAAAATGGGACCACTGCTTTCAAGATATAGTGGACATGCCCAGAATGAAGCTATGTAAACAAACCCTGGGTAAATTTGATGGTCACTCATTCACTATTGCTATAGACGGGATTTCAGAATTGAAGAGAAATTAGGATTAGTTGTTCATAGTGTCTCTTTTCACTCAAAATATTATACTACTGCTAATACTACCACTACATTGTTGATTCCATAATTGTGAATAACTGACTATAATGAAACCAAAACCTTATCCATAAGAAATTGTAAGCAATGTATCAAGAGAGAAGACCTCACTATTTACATTTTAAATAATTATTTATTAAATAATAGAGTGAGTCAGCCTTGATGAACCTATTTCTGCAATGCACACTCTTAACTTTTTTTTATCTCTGCTCTATAACAGCTACAATGCCTACAGTACCTGTGGATTTTGCTAAAATTTGCCTATCCACTTCCACTGTCAAGTCTTTGAAGCACCACTGCATACAGTTTTGTTTATGCATATGTAGGATATTTGGCTGATTTTTCTGTCTGAATTGAGTTCAAGTTAGTGCATTCCAGTCAATTACTTGTGTTATGCTCGCGTCTATAGCTGTACGATGCCTTCACATTCATAAAATAGATTTTCTAAAAAAGACAAAATTAAACATGTTTAAAGATATGTAGTTCCATAAAGCTGTCAAAATAAGGGATGTGTATTTTGGAGTTACAATGTACCTTGGGAAGCCATTCCAGGAAGCCACTTAAGAGTGGGTAATGGTGTCTTTACTGCATACACAAGCACAGGAGGAATTGGCTCTACTTGCCTATTTTTATATAATTTGATATTTATTTGCTAATTGTTCAAATCATCTGGTCTCCTTTGTAGTGTTCTGTGACCTGTGGCTCTGGAATTCAGCAAAGGGATGTGTACTGCAGACTGAGAGGTGTTGGTCGGGTTGCTGAAAAAATGTGCGATCAGTCCACCCGGCCTTATTTTCAGAGGCAATGTTGGCATCAGGACTGCGTGCAGTACCAGTGGATGGCGGGAGAGTGGCTGGATGTGAGTATTAACAAGTGAACTTTCAACGACACTGAATATAAAAATGTTTCATTCATTTTGTCATTGCATTCTAGTGTTCAACATCATGTAAGAAAAAAGAGACCCATCGGCTAGTGAAGTGCATTGATGCACAAAACATCCAAGTGAATGAAAGTTTCTGTGATCCTTCAACCAGACCTCTTTCAATCAAAAAATGCAAGAATCCTCCCTGCAAGTATGTCGTGGTAACAGGAGACTCATCCCAGGTAAGGCAAAGAAAGGAAGCTGAGAATTTTTGCTTCTGGAAAAAAACCACTGGATCTAAAAATTGATGCAGCTGAAACTATGTCTAAAATTTGACTCTGAGGATGGATGATAAGTATGCATATCAATCTAAGGAATGAGACCACTAACAGTTGAATGGTGCAAACAGAGTAACAGTAAAATGTATGTCAAACTCTAGTGCAAGTTTGAAGTGTCAGTTGGTTCCAACTGTGAAACCAACCACCAGGAACGTTTAGCAAACTGGCCCTGCATAGTTGCCCACTTTTAATAAACAGGTTTTTTGAGGTGTAATTGACAAGCCATGAGCTTAACATATTTAAAGTGCACAGCTTATTAATAAGTTTTAACATATGTACACACCCATAAAACCAGCACCATATTCAAAATAAAGAGCATCTCCATCAGCCCCAAAAGTTTCTTCGTGCTACTTTATAATCCTTTCCCCTCCCCTCTTTTCCTTCCCACCTCACAGGTCACCTCATCTGTTTTCTATACTGTACTTTATTTATCAGTTGATGGACATTTGGGTGGATTTCACTTTTTGACTATTATGCTGCTAGGAACATTTGTGTACAAGTTTCTGTGTGGACATATGTTTTCAATTCTCTTGGGCAAATACCTAGCAATGGAATAATTTCTGGGTATTATGATAACTCTATTTAAATTTTTGAAGAACTGCCAAACTGCTTTCCATAGTTGTGACACCATTTTTCATTCCCATTGGCAATGTATAAGGATTCCTATTTCTTCATATTGTCACCAGCATTCGTTATAGTTCATCTTTTATGAAATATAATCATCCTAGTGTGTATGAAATGGTATCTCATATGTTGGAATTGCATTTCTCTAATGATTCATGATGTTAAATATCTTTGTATGTGCTTTTTAGCTATTTGTATACCTTCTTTATAGAAATGTCTTCAAATTCTTTGTCCATTTGCATTTGCCCATTTTTATAGGGTCATCTGTCTTTTTATTGTTGAATTGTAAAGTTCCTTATATATTCTGGGTACCAACTTTTGTCAGTTACATTACATGCAAATATTTTCTCCCATTCTGTGGGTTGTCTTTTGTGTGTGTGTGTGTAGAGTAACTCTGTCAGATACAGAGTAACTCTGTCACCCTGGCTAGAGTGTTGTGGTGTTGTCATAGCTCACTGCAACCTCCAACTCCTGGGCTCAAGTGATCCTCCTGCCTCAGCCTCCTGAATAGCTGGGAATACAGGTGTGTACCACCATGCCTGGCTAATTTTTTCTATTTTTAGTAGAGACGGGGTCTTGGTCTTGCTCAGGCTGATCTCGAACTCCTGAGCTCAAGCAATCCTCTTGTCTCGGCCTCCCAGAGTGCTAGGATTACAGGTGTGAGCCACTATGCCCAGCCTTCCCTTTCTTGATAGTATCCTGTGATGCACAAATGTTTTTAATTTTGATGAAGTCAAATTTATTTTGTTTTTCATTTTGCTTTTTTGTGCTTTAGGTATCATATCTAAGAAACTATTGCCCATTCCATGATCATAAAAACTTACACCTATGTTTTCTTCTGAGACTTTTATAATTTTAGCTCATACGTTTGGGTCTTAGATAGTTAGTGACTTTTCTGAACTAACTATAAAATCTATATTCTTTGTTACATGTGGTCACTGAAGTCTCTGCTCACTTAGTTTAGTTGTCAGATAATGACTGGAAAGTGATTTCCTTAATTTTCTGGAACCAATAATCTCCCAGCCTTTGCCAAGGGCCTCTATCTGTGTGTTGGGCAGGGTGTGTTGCGGGGGGCAGGGTGGAATTTCAATACTGAGCCAGGCAGTTGACAATTCTTCCTTGATTTTAACTTCCTGCTTATATAGAGCCTGGAGGTCAGCCAGAGGTGAGACTGCAGGCCCTCTGCAGGTGCTTCTGGGCATGCAGACAGCCCTGGACATGTATTCAACCTGAAGCATGTCCATGGCCTTCTACATTCCTATGAATATATTGGAGCTTTTTAAGGCCCTGATGGACATCTTATTCCCTGTCTTTTCCTTTTAAGCTTTTTGGCTAGCCGATAATTGACACAACCAACCATTACTCACTACCATAGAAGCTGTAAAGTAAAACAATGGCTTCTAATTGAATGCAACAAATGCCCTCAGACTTTTAGCACTGGGCAAGTCAGGTCATATAAAGACAACCTTGCAAGTGGGATCTTCTAGAAAACCACTAAACTATTCAAATAATGACAATTCTCTGGAAAGGAGGCTTTGAGTGATGCCTAGGCCTGTTCTTCTGCTGGTGGCTGCCAGGCTGCGGGTTTTCACCATGATCCCAGGGCTATTGATTTTCAGGGCTACCATAGAGCTAGAAAGGAGAGAATGGGAATAGGGCTCGTGAAAGCACCACAAAGATTGCTCTTACCAAGATTTAGCTATATTTCTTGAATAAATGCCTCCTAGATTGCTGCAAATCTTTGATTAATTTCCAGAGTTCTAAAACAGTTGATGTGACAAATTTTGCCCATTTTCTCTTTGCTGTTATAGAAGAGAGAATTTTTAGATGCCCTTACTCTGCCATTTTCACTGATGTCATCTCTCAGGATATGTTTTGATGGATGGGTTTTTCTCTTCCTTATGGGTCTTATTTTCCAGCTTCTTTGTACACCTGTTAAATTTTTATTGCCTGTCAGACATTATGAATTTTTCCTTTTTGGTTATTGGATATTTTTTATTCCAACACATATATATTTTGAACATTGTTCTGGGTTCCATTTATTTTATTTGGAAGCAGTTTGGCTCTCACTTGCCTTGCTCTTAAGATTTGTTAGGTGAAATCAGTACATTGTTCAATCTGGGGTTATTTATTCCTCTCTACTATGGTAAGACCCTTCTGGGTACTCTACCTATTGCCCCATTATAAAAGGTTTCCCAGTCTGGCTGGAGAAAACAGGCACTATACTTGGTCCTGTGTGAGCACTGGATACAGTAACTTCTAAACTTTTTGGTTGTTTCATTGCCTGGCTTTGGTTGGTATCCTCACAGGTATATATGCACTGGGTTCTGCTGTCTCCCTTTCACTGTGGCAAGACCTGGAAAGTCTTTCAAAGCAATAGGCTAGAACAATTACAGGGTCACTTTGTTTCCTATCCCTCGTGGATCACTATCCATTATTGTCTAATGTTGAATGTCTGAAAAACCATTGTTTTATCTATTTTGTACAGATGTTTTGGTTATGTAAAGTTAGAAGACAAATCTATTCGTATTTATTCATTGTTATTCCACTTTTGCTAGAAGCAGAAGTCAATTTGTCCATTTTTGGCCTAAGGCTTTAATTTATATCTAAATCACTTACCTATTTTAATCAAATGGTATTAGACTTTACATTATATGTATTAAGATAAACGTATGCTAACTTATACATAACTAATAAGCTGAGGCCAAATAGTGTCCTTTATTTCAGGTAAGAACCCCTAATATGTTTCATTTTTCCAGAGCTGTGTGTATTAGAATACACAGTTTCATTCAACTAAGACATTCTTAGTAGTATAATGGAAAAAATATACATAGGTACTACAGGTCGAAAATCTAGCCTGAATCTGAGTCATTTCCATTTATTGGTACAACTCTGGGAAAGATGCCTAATGTCTTTGAACCTTTGTTTATTCATCTGCAAATAAGGCTAATGAAATAGGATTGTTGTAGAGATGACAAATTAAGCATCTGACAAATATTAATCCCTGGCTAAATATAAGAACATCGTCTTCTCTCCTTGTAATTGTGTATTTTTCAGTGTGCAGGTAACTGTGGATTTAGTTACCAACAAAGGATTACATATTGTATTGGGATCCGGTCTACTAAGAAACATAAGCACCATCAGCTCTGGCCTATAGACTATCGAGAATGCCCTGTGATGCCTTCCTCTCAGGTTTACAAATGCAATGTTAGGAGCTGTTTGCGTGTGGCCACTTGGAAAGTTGGAAAATGGAGCAAGGTCAGTGTATAATTATGAATTTAAAACTTTATGAATAAGACCTTCTAGGTGTAGGATGCTTGGTGATCTAACTAGATCCTCAGAGGTATCTCATATCCCTATTGTCTAAAAGCCTCTTTATCAGTTATTTGTATAAATATCTTATCTCTCTTTCTATACTTGCTATAACTTGCGTAAAGCAGAGACCGTAACTAATATTTATTTCTATTCCTCAGAGAACCTTGCATAGTGGCTTGCACTTTGAGCAGCTGCTTAAGAGATATTTATTGATTAAGTGAAGAAGTAAACAAATCTAACAGATGAGTAATAAAAGTTTTTTACACTCTATTCTGTTCCCAGTTTCACTGATGGAAAGCAAGTAGATGTTACTTTGCAAGACTGGCATATAACTTAATGAGAAAAAAACTCACAGTAGTCTTAATAACTATCTTAATAACTTAATAACTATCATTAATAACTTAATAACTATCAGGTTAATGTTTATTAAGTATTTACAATGTACTGTTCCTATAACTGCATAAAATAAATTAAAGGAAGCCAGTAATTGAATAATAATAGATTTAGGCTCATGACTAAGGATTTTTCTCACTTGTGATGTTCTAGCCTCTAGCATATTTTTGCATCTTCAGTGGTACTAGCCACTATCAATCCTCAATTTGCTCCAAAATGACCTCGTCTGAGAGAAGGAGGCTTAGATTTACTGGTTTATTATTTATTATATAGTTTACCTTCAAATTTTACTCTGTTCATAGTGCTCAGTGACTTGCGGAATTGGGATAATGGAGAGACAAGTGGAATGCATGGCTGAAAATGGTCAATCCAGTGACTTGTGTTTAAAGCGTTTAAAACCAGAAGCTCAAAAGAAATGTTATGTCAATGACTGTAAGTAATAGACTTCAAAAATATACCTAGCACCTAAGTTTTCCTGAGAAGTTTTAGTTAAAATGTGACAATAAATATTTGTATTAATAGTAGTCACACGCTCCACAAAAGAAAGTGTCAGATTTTCAGAGTGTAGCAATGTTTGTATGATTAAGATCATGCTGTGTTTGTAATTTCTTCTGTGTTGATAAGTTCTCTTAACTTGTCTTTGAAGGTAAATCATTTACCACCTGCAAAGAAATACAAATGAAAAACAACATCACCAAGGATGGTGATTATTACCTTAACATTAAAGGAAGAGCAATAAAGGTATTACGAAGACAGTTCCTATTTGATTTTAACATTGACCATTAACTTTAGAGAAAGCTTTTCTGGACATTTGCATTTTTCCTTTAGATCCATTGTTCAGGCATGCACTTGGAGAATCCCAAAGAATATTTATCACTGGTCAAAGGTGAAGACAACTTTTCTGAAGTGTATGGCTTTAGGTACGAGCTGTGTTTTGGTCTGTCTGTGCATTTTCATGTTCCTTCAAGAGAATTAGAAGCTCTAGCCTTCAGAGTGATACTGGAATAGCTTGCACATGAGATGAATAATTTAGGAGCAGATGGATACATTAGGACCTAAGCTAGATGTTATCCATACCTGTTCAATAACAAAGACTTGAGGCAGGGCATGGTAGCTCATGCCTGTATCCCAGCACTTTGGGAGCCAAGGCTAGAGAATTGTTTAAGGCCAGGAGTTTGAGACCAGCTTGGGCAACATAATGAGACACCCATCTTTAAAATAAATAAATAATAAAATAAATAAATCATTCGAGGATGGTAGCACATGCCTGGAGTCCCAGCTACCCAGGAGGCTGAGGCAGGAGGATGACTTAAGCCCAGGAGTTTGAGGTTACAGTGAGCTGTGATGGCGCCACTGCACTCTAGCCTGGATGACAAGTGCAACTCTGCCAATCAATCAATCAATAAATAAATACTTGAACGTTAGCATGTACTCACATAGAGATTGACTAAGAATACTGTGGGTGAGCAGTAGGACACAGAGAAGGCAAGAATTTAAGACCTACATGGATTTTCATAGAAATCAAACTAATTCCAGCAACAAAAGCTAGGAGAATTACAGCTAAATTATTTTTCTACAAACTGTTAATTGAATTTCCCATTGAGAATTTTGTATGTTAACCTGGAGTAATTTTTACTTGTTTCCCGTTTAACTGGTTGACACTATAATTTTGAAGAGCAGGAGTGTGTTTTTCATCTTTCTACTTCCAAAGGTTACCATTTATCTATGTTATGTAGATAACTGTATCTAATGCTAAAAAATATTCCAATGTTGTTACAGACTACAAAATCCATATGAATGCCCTTTCAATGGAAGTAGAAGGCAAGACTGTGAATGTAAAAATGACTACCTAGCTGCTGGATACACTGTTTTCAGCAAAATAAGAATTGATCTCACTTTCATGCAAATTAAAAGTAAGTGCTAAATCCCTATTTTTAAAACAAAAAGGCTCCATTTGCTAATGAAAGTCTAATAATATGCTAGTATATGTGATATCCAGGGTATGGAGAAGGGCCTTGCACAAACATTTGTCAAAAATTTTTTAAAGTTATTAATTGCGTACTTTCTCTGCAATGACATGTGCCATGGAGATCCTTAATGAAAATGTAGTAGTGACAGAGATGAGATACTGCCCTTCCAAGATAAAACTCTTTACCTTAAAATCCCCAACTACATTAAAGATAAGGAAGTTAATATCCTCAATGTACTTGTAAAGCTTTTTACAGGGTTTAAGGTCATAATTAACATTAGTTTCTATTATAATTTATCAAGTATTTTTTCATACATTATCTCATTTGATCTTTTTAACAACCCTGTATTAGTTGAGGCAGATATGTCACAAGGTTACAAGTGATGAAATTAAGTGGAAGTGAAGTGACTTGTCCCAATTCATACGTACAGTTAGTAACCGACCTTGAGAGGAAACCCCAGATTATAGATCATCCGGCCTAACCAGGAAGTAATTTATAATACAGTCAAGTCTGAACGTATTTATGGAATCTAATATACACTAGGCATAGTGCAGTCTGCCATCCTAAAAGTTACAGATCTCCATAAAGAGGCAAAGAAGTTCATATCAGAAGCAGAGACTCCATCTCATTGCCATTGGGTCACCGTGCATGGCACAGTGCATAAATCATAGAAAAGAAATAAAAAAAAATTTGAGACAATATAGACATGAATATATAATATCTAAATTATACTCATATAATGATGAATTATTATTTTGAGTAATGATGTGTATGAGTTACTGAATATCTACCGTTTACTACAATGGTGTTTACTAAAGTAGAGTTACTGTTTAACTATTGCTATAGTTAAGATCATAAACTCTGGAGTCAGTCTGTCTGGGCATAAATTCTTTGTCTCCATTTACTAGCTATGTGACCTTGGGCATATCTCATTAAGCCTATGTTCCCTCATCTGTAAAATAAGAAGCTGCCTCTGAGGGTTTTTTTTTTCTTTTTTTCTCATCTTCCTTTCCTTCTTTTTTGTCCTTTCTTCCTTTCTTTCTTTTTTTTTTTTTTTGGTGAGAATTAAGAGATGATACTTGTAACATATCTAGTCATTGTCTTACATATAGTAAAAGCTTTATAAATACTGGTTATTATTTACCAATGTATATGTGTCAGGTAATTAGCATTGCAAAGTATGTAACAGTCACTCAGTGGCTTATTGACTGTTAATTGGTCTTTTTAAAAAATTAATTTATCAAACAAAGCTGCCATTTTGCCAGGTATTGGGCTGGGCCCTGAGCATACAATGTCACATACATACATTTTCAAGTCCTCTCTTTTTCTTTCTCAAATTCACATGGTAAAAAACCAGTCTTGATTAAATGAAGCTGTCCACCCATTCTGCACCTGCACCATAGAACTGAATGTGGCAAATAACACACTGCCCTTCTGGCTGCTATTGTCACTGTAAATGAATGACTATTAAGCTTATGTGTACCCTCAGTGCTGCCAAGTAACCTGTTGTATTTCCCTTGTCTATTCTCTCTCCCACTTTCCTAAATGTCTAGCTCATCTTCTCCTTTCACTCCAGATTTCAAGATTTTAACACCTCCACTCTACTCTCATTGCTGATGATCTTCCCATTTCACTGAAAAAAAAAAAAAAAAAAATAGACCAACCAGAAGGGAATCTCTGTAAGTTCCCACTTGCCACATCTACCACATCTACCTGCCTAAACCTTTACCTACATGCCTTCTCTCCTCTTTACTGGGGATGAACTATTCATGCTCCCACCCAAGGCAAATCCCTCACTTGTACTCTAAGCTCATTGTCTTGTACCTACTCAAGAACATTATTTTAGCAGATTTCCCTTTCTCTCTTACATCCTCAATTCTTCCTCTCTGCTGGGTCATTTATATTCTGCATAGAAAAACATGCTCTTTTTTTCTTTCATCATAATTAAGAACAAATCTTCTTGACCTTCTTCCCCTCTAGCCACTGTCTAATTTTTCTGTGTTCCTTTATAGGAAAATTTCTTAAATGACTTATTATTTTCACTCTCTAATTTCTCTTCCCCCATGCTAACCTGAACTCACTCTAATCAGTCTCTTATTCATACCACCCCCAGGAAACAGTCCTTATCAAAGTTATCAATGACTTCTGTTTCGCTAAATCTATGATAAATTCTTGGTTTTCATCTTACATGATTCAGCAGCAGCATCAGGATTTCAGGACAACACAGTCTCATGGTTTTGTGCCTTTATTGGCCACCCTTTCTCCTGTTCATCCCATTGTCCCTCAACTTGGCTAGTTACTCTTCATCTTCCACAACACTGAATGCTGAAGAGCTGAAGTTCTCAGTCATTCCCTTGAGAATCTCATTCAATTTATAGATTTCAGATACCATCTATTAAATGACAGTCCCAAGTGCATATTTACAGCTTGTACTTCTACCCTAAACTCCAAAATTCAACTGTCTACTCAGCATATCCATGTGAATGTCTAGTAGGTAAGTCAACCTCAATGTATCCAAAAGTGAACTTGCAATATTTCCTGCCAAACCTGCTCCCTCCACCCCAAATTTTTACCATTACAGTAAATGGCAACTATAATCTTCTAGTTAGTTTAGCTAACACCTAGCAGCATCTTTAACTCCTACCTTTCACCCACACCCACATGCAATCCATCGTCAAATTTTGTCAGGTGAGTATTCAACATGCACACTGCTACAGACTGAATTGCGTCCCCCAACCCCAAATTCACATGTGGAAGCCCTAACTCTTAATGTGATATATTTGGAAATGAGGCTTTGGGATATTATTGGGTTCATATGAAGTCTTATAAAGGTGAGGCCCTCATAATGGGAGGAGTGCCCTTGTAAGAAGAGGAAGAGACACCAGAGCTCTCTCTCTGCCACATGAAGACACAGTGAGAAGAGAGCCCTCACCAGAACCGGACCATGCTGGCACCCCGACCTCAGACTTCCAGCTTCCAGACTGTGAGAAATAAATTTCTTTCAGTTAAGCCACCCAGTCCATGGTATTTTGTTATGGCAGCCCGGGCTGTCTAAGACATGTACCAAATTTCACTTTTTTACTACCTCATTTGCTGCCACCTTGGTCCAAGTCCACACCATATTTTCACTGCGATTATTATACCTACTGACTGGTATTCCTTCTTCAGTACTGCACCACTCTTCTCCTTTCTGGCTGAGATTCTCTTCTCAACAGATAAGCCAGAGTGATCCCCTACAACTGCGGTTCCCAACCCCTGGGCACAGACTGGTACAGGTTGGTGGCCCGTAAGGGACTGGGCTGCAGAGCTCCATGGTCCTCGCCCCTCCACCCCCACCCCGCCCCCATGGAAAACTTGTCTTCCATGAAACTTAGGAAGGGGGGCGTGCACAGCGGGAGGTGAGCTCAGTGGTGAGCGAAGCTTAATCTGTATTTACAGCTGCTCCCCCATAGCTCGCATCGCCACCTGAGCTCCGCCTCCTCCCGCCCCATGTCCCTGTGTCCGTGGAAAAATTGTCTTCCATGAAACTGGTCCCTGGTGCCAAGAGGTTTGGGACTGCTGCCCTACAACATAAGCTATATCATGTCTTATACATTATCGCATCTGATCTTTTAACAAACTCAAAGTCTGCTCAAAACACTCCTAACATTTCCATCTAGCTCAGAGTAAAATCAAGAATTCTTTGCCAGTCAACAAACTAACATGATTTCCACATCTCCATTACCTCTCTGCTTCCCATCCCCTCTAACTCCCTCTACTGTATACTCTACTGCAGGCACACTGGTGTCTTTGCTGCTCCTTGAAAACACCAGGCAGACTCCCACCTTAAGCCCTTTGCACTTATTGTTCTATCTGCCTGGATCACCCATCTGTCGGACAGTTAAGTGCATGGTTTACCCCTTCATTTCTTTTGGGTATCTGCTGAAATTCATCTTCTCAGTAAGGCCATCCAGGACCACTCTCCGTTCCTAAATTCTCTTTTTCTCCATCCTCTTCCCTGATCTGTTTTCTTTTCATGGGAAGTATCACTCCTAATATATACTATAAAATTTACTTTATTACTTGTCTCTCCCTGGGAAGACTCAGGTTCCATCAGCCTCTGTTTCATCCATTGTTTTGTGTACGGTATCTATAATAGTGCCCTATGCACAATAAGTTGCAAATAAATATCTGTTGAATTAAAAGTCTTCACTTTCCTCAAGAAGCTTATAGGAACACCTATCTTGAACAATCCTGAAGACAAATATAAGTTAAACAAGGTGGGGAAAGGAGTTTCAGGAGGAGGGAGAAGCATGAACAAAAGTATGGAAGAGTATCTTGGTGATGTCAGAGAATGAAAAGTATTATAGTTTTGTCTAAACATAAGTCAAATGGAGGTTAGGGGATGGTGGCTAGTTAGAGAAGTTCCCAAGAATCAGATCATACTAATCTATACAGGTAAATTTTATCTTGTAGGTCATAGGAGCCATTGAGTAAAGGCAGAACCAGGGGAAGGAACAGACGAGGTTGGAGGGAGAACACACTGTATTCATGAAAACAACTAGGAAGCTAATGTAATAATTCAGATAGAAAGTGATGATAGCCTAAATGAGGGACATGAGTCAGGATAGGGAGCTATTTGAGAAATATTAAAGAGGTTGACTCTATAGAATTTTCTGACTGAAGAGATGTGGGAATTAGTGACATGAAATACTTAGAAAGATTTCCAAAATAACCAGGTGGTTAGTGGTATAGTTCAGTGAGATGGAAATACAGTAGGGGAATAAATTTGGAGAAAAAAATAATTCAGTTAGCTTGGGACATGTTAAGTCAGAGATATCTGTGGATCATCCAAGCAATGATGCCCAGTAGGAGGTTGAAATATGTTCTGGAACCCACCAGAGTTAGGTGGACTGGAGCCATCATTGTGTAATTGGTTGGTAAAACCGAGTCCATTGGCTGGTCATCATGCTTTTGGGGGAGTTAGTAGCAAATGATGCAGCAAAAGTTGTATCCCTGCTCTGATCCAGCCTAACCCATAAGTGTCACAAATAATCAGTGGTGTGCATATAAATGTTTAACAACCATACATCCAAGGAGAGAAAAAAGTCAGATTTTTAGTATTAGGCAACGTCCATGGTGTATATATTCCCACCATGGCCAATTATACACCACCAACATGACCTCCTTGTACGTGGAGTTGGGAAGAGATGCACATGGTTGGCTCTCACTATTTTTTACAAGCTTGTTCTCACACATCATGATAGGCCTACTAGTTTTAGCAACTGTTCTTGGAAAAGTGATAGGTATTTCTAGAAATGCTACCTTTGGGAATTGCCTCTAGGGAACTGGTGTCATCATGAGGAATGCAGTGATCTTGCAGTCTTAAAAAGTGAAGGGGCTTGAAATAATGCCAGTGGAGATGACCAGCCACTGGTTGGATTATTAGGTTGGGATATTATTTAAGTGATTCAAACATAATTAAGTGACTGAAGCAGCTGACTTTTAGGGTTCCTTCCAACCTGTTTTAGATCAAATGATTCTATTTTTGCTACTTTATCAAAATCTCCACTACTATTTGCCAATCAGCATATTTTACTAACAATGTTAGCAATGTCTGAAAAGAATAGAAACAGGCTGGGGGCGCGGTGGCTCATGCCTGTAATCCTAGCACTCTGGGAGGCCGAGGCGGGAGGATCGTGTGAGCTCAGGAGTTCAAAACCAGACTGAGCAAAAGCAAGACCCCGTCTCTACTAAAAAATAGAAAGAAATTAGCTGGACAACTAAAAATATATAGAAAATATTAGCCAGGCATGGTGGCGCATGCCTGTAGTCCCAGCTACTTGGGAGGTTGAGTCAGAAGGATTACTTGAGCCCAGGAGTTTGAGGTTGCTGTGAGCTAGGCTGACGCCACGGCACTCTAGCCAGGGTGACAGAGCGGAACTCTGTCTCAAAAAAAAAAAAAAAAAAAAAAAAGAATAGAAGCAATAATATAATGCAATAACATAAGAAATCAGAGGAAATAGCACCCTTTTTGGTTGGTGTTTTTAAATTGCCTAATGAATTGCTATATATGCTGTCTGTAAGGATATATAGACTCAATATTGCTTTGTCATATCCACTTACCTTTAAATAATCTTTTTTTTTCCTTCAGTGACTTTGCTCCTAACCCTAGGGCTATTTGTGAGATGAACATTTTTGTATTAAAAAATTATTTATTTAGAACCTGTTCTATGTTATGTACTAGAATTGACAACATTTTTGCTTAAATTTTTAAAATTAATTATACAAATATGTTAAAGAAAGTAATAAGAAAACTATGTTTAACAATGAAGATTGTATTACTGTCTCAATGGTAAAGCATTTCATTTGTTATTTTCTAGCTACAGACCTTCTTTTCTCCCAGACAATATTTGGAAAGGCAGTTCCATTTGCCACCGCTGGAGACTGCTATAGTGCTGCCAGATGCCCACAGGTATTTCATATTTGATTAGTTTTCCCTTCACTATGAAAAAAATTTAATAGTGTTTCTCTTCCTTCATTTTTTTGACCAGAATATTGCAAGAAACATAGTAAATAGAAATGCAAAACTTCCTATATGTACTTTATTTCAAAAGCTATGAATAAACTTTGCCAACATTGGGTTTGTTCGAAAAGTATAATAATGAGAATTTTAAATTATTCAGATTCTATTTCCCCTTCCATAATTCTTTATCATTTTTAATTTTTCCATTTAGTCCATGGCAATGAATGGACTTGGTTATTTAAAAGTATGGTGTTTAATTTCTACCTATTTGTGAATTTCCCAAATTTCTTTCTGGTTTTTATTTCTGTTTTTATTCCATTGTGGTTAGAAAACACACTTTATATTATTTCAGTCTTTTTAAATTTATTGAAGCTTGTTTTATGGTACAGCATATAGTTTATCCTGGGAAATATATAATAAATTCTTAGGAGGAATGGGCATTCCGTTCTTGTTAGGTGCAACGTTTTATAGACTACTTGTTGGCTTATGGTGCTGTTCAACTCTTCTTTTTTCTTGTTGATCTTCTGCTTAGTTGTTCTATCTGCTGAAAGTCTTCAAGTATTATTTTTGAATTGTCTATTTCTTGCTTCAGCCTTGCTTCATGTAAGTTATTTTATTTCATTTATTTTGGAGTTTTGTTGTACATGATTAGATGTTTATAAGTGTCATAACTTCCTAATAGATTGATCTTTCTATCGTGAAGTGTTGTTTATTTGTAGTAATTTTTTTGTTTTAAAGTCTAATTTATCTGATATTAGTGTGACCACTCCAACTCTCTGAGAGTTATTGTATATATTTTCATCTCTTTACTTCCAACTTATTTATATCTTTGGATCTTAAGAGTATGTCCCATAGAGCAATTTGTTGGATTGTTGCCTTTTGATTGGATTGTTTAATTGTTACATTTACTATGTATTTACATCCACCATTTTACTTTTTGTTTTATATATGTCTTATGTTGTCTTTGTTTCACTGTTCCTCCTTACTGCTTCCTTTTTATTCAGTGAATGTTTTCTAGTGCAACATTTTAATTTCCTTAATGTTTTCACTATATTTTTTTAATTACTTCCCTAGTAGTTATTCAAGGGTTTAAGACACACACACACACACACACACACACACACACTGGAATCCACTTCAGATTTATACTATTGAATATTTTTATATTTCCAGTGAAATATAGAAATAATGCTCTTATATATACCCTATTTCCTTCTCCTTTTTTGGTGCTATGGTCATTATACATAAACCATCTATAAATCCAACAAACCCACAATATATTGTTATAGTATTATCTTATATAATTTTAGGTCTTTTAGAGCACTGGTCCCCAACCTTTTTGGCACCAGGGACTGAATCATGGAAGACAATTTTTCCATGGACCAGGGTTGGGGTGGGGTGGGCGTGTGGTGGGGTATGGAGCTCAGGTGGTGATGTGTGCTGGTTTCTTAACAGGCACTGGACTGGTACTGGGCCATGGCTGGGGGCTGGTGACTGCAGTTTTAGAGAATATGAGAGAAGAAATTAGAGCAATTATATATTCATTGAGTTTTGTTATATAAACCTTCTTGTTAAGTATTTCCAGTTGTCTTCATTTCTTCTTATGGATTTGATTTATTATCAGGTTCATTTCCTTACTCCAAAACAGCTTTACTCACCTGCCTTATTTGTTCCATTATTGTCAAATATATTACATTTCTCTATATTACAGGCCAGTAATATAATTATCTACATCTTGGTTTATATAATTGCTTTTAAATCAGTTAAGAATAAAGGTGAAGACATATGCAATTATAGTGTCTTTTATAATTACCTACATAATTACCTTTACCAGTACTCTTTGATTTCTGTTGATTTGTATTAATACCTGTTGACATTTGTTTTCAGCCCAACGAACTTCCTTTAGTGTGCCTTGTAAGGCAGATCCGCTAGTAAGAAATCCTCTCGGGTTTATCTGGGAATCTCCTTATTTTGCCTTCATTTTTGAAAGATAAATTTGCCTATTAAAAAATACTTGATTTACAGTTTTTAGTTTTCAGCACTTTGAACATGTCATCCCACTGCCTTCTGGCTTCTAGCTAGATAATAGATGTCAGCTCCTTATCTTCCTGGGTTTGACACATATGCAGCCATTTTTCTCTTGGTGCTTTTGGATTTTCTCTTTGTCTTTCAACATCTTTACTGTGACATATTTGGTGTGGATCTCTTTGTGTCTACTTGCCTTGGAGTCTACTGAGCTTCTTAGATGTGTAGATCAATACGTTTCACCATATTTATAACATTTTCAGCCATTTCTTTCAAATATATTCTCTGCTCCTTTCTTTTTCTTCTCTCCTTTTGGTACTCCCCTTGTGCATACACGTGTGGAGACTTAATGGTGTCCCTTTATTTCCCCGAGGCTCTGTGCCTTTTTCTTCATTTTTTCTCTCTGTTCTTCAGATTGCAACAATGCATCAACCTCTTCCAGTCTGCCAGTTCTTCTGCTAGCTCCAGTGTACTGTTTGAGTCCCTCAGTGCATTTTTTATCTTGTTTATTATACTTTGCAAATCCAGAATTGTTTTTAACTCTTTTTGCAAAATATAATATCTATCTCTTGGCCGGGCGCGGTGGCTCACGCCTGTAATCCTAGCACTCTGGGAGGCCGAGGCGGGTGGATTGCTCAAGGTCAGGAGTTCGAGACCAGCCTGAGCGAGACCCCGTCTCTACTAAAAATAGAAAGACATTATATGGACAACTAAAAATCTATATAGAAAAAATTAGCCGGGCATGGTGGCACATGCCTGTAGTCCCAGCTACTCGGGAGGCTGAGGCAGTAGGATCGCTTAAGCCGAGGAGTCTGAGGTTGCTGTGAGCTAAGCTGACGCCACGGCACTCACTCTAGCCTGGGCAACAAAGTGAGACTCTGTCTCAAAAAAAAAAAAAAAATAATAATATCTATCTCTTTATTGATATTCTCTATTCAATGAGACATTTTTATCATCCATTCTTTTACTTTTTTAAACACGGTTTTCTTTAGTTTGAGCATGTTTATATTAGATGCCTTAAAGTTTTTGTCTGCTTAGTCTGACATCTGATCCCTCTCAAAGGCAGCGTTTGTTGCCTTTTTTCCCACATATGACTCGTCCTTTCAAGTTTCTTTCAAGTTTCAAATTATGTCTCATAATTTTTTGTTGAAAACTGGACACTTGAGGTAATATATTTTAGCAACTTTGGATACTAATCTTTCCCTCTCCTCTGGAACTTCTTGTTGTTATGGTTGTTGTTTGCTTGTTTGTTTGTTTGTGTGTTTGTTTAGTTGCTTGGCTGAAGTGTTTCAGTGGATCCTATTTCCCCTGTAGTGTGCAACCTTTCCTCTTGCTCCTCAGAGGGTGCAGCGTTGGGCATACACAGTCACCCTGATGCTCCTCTTCCCTAGGGATGACAGTGGTCTTAGCTGGGCTCCCTTCAATTCTTTCTCCCTGACCCCCTGTTAGGTTTCTAGTTAGTTTGCCTCTACTGATATCCTGCTCAGCTCTTAGTCTCCACTAATTGCTACATGATTGTTCTATTCTTTCAACAACATGCTGGGAGCATAAATTACTCCACAGTCTGATTCAATTAAATTGAGGCCTCTTGACCTCAATTAGTCTTATAGGTCAGTTTTTGAGGTTAGGAAAGAACCCAAGAAGAGTACTTAGCTTCTTCCCCGCTTCTTTCTGCTAAGCTTCAATATTATCTACTATATTTCTAATTGCTATCCATGAGCTACCACCCTCTTCTTTACTGCACACCACTAAAATCTTATTTTAATAGCACCCTTAATCTTGAACCTCTCTATGTTCTATTCCAAATAAGCTCAGTTCCATTAGGAAAAGCTATGGAATTTTCTGGTTTTGCAACTTGATTCTCTCTCTGGGAAGAATCTCTGCACCTATCAGAGGGGGCAGGGATAGTGGCCTAGTCTTCAGAATAACACCCCGGCTCTATAAACAGGATCCTGGATCGTGGTCATAGCCCTTGGTCTTCTAGGATTGCCCTTCTCAGCATGGAGGCTCTGCCCTACCAATGATTTTGGGTAAGGATGAATCAGGCTTGGTGTTTTTGGTCTGCCATACCTGGGATAGATTGTCTGCTCTATTAGTAGGAACTGGGTGAGAGAAGGGATCAGACTCTCAGCTACTCTTGCTTATAATAAAACATTTGCAATACAGAGCTAGATGGGATACAAAATGCTGGTGGCCTGTCCCTCCCAAGGAGAAACCATAGCCATAACAGAGATGAGGGGAAAATGGAGTCTTAGATTCTTAACTGCACCCACCATGAATACAACTATCATCTCACTGAGGTGTGAGAAACAGAGGGTGGGCTATGGTTCAAATGCCACAGGCTGTCACTGTTCTTACTTAGATTTAATAGATTTTCTTCAATAAATGTTTCTCCTCTTGCTGTATAACCTTATGACAATTTTCACAACTTTCAATGGTTGTTGTATTTATAATTTTCCCTAGTTATGCCTGTTTCACTGGAGAGAATGTCCATGGGCTCTTCACATCGCAATTCTAGAAGTGCTTCCTCTCTTGGCTGTATTTTTAAAGGCAGTTAACTTTGCAGAGGAATCCTGTGTTCTCATTCAATCTTTGAGGCTGGTTAGCTCTATTCATGTCCATTCTTCTTCTTCCCAGTTCCCTACGTCACTCATATTGGTGATCAACAACAACTTCCTTGCAAGTGGTTATTGACCTACTATTTTCCTTTCAGTTCCCTTTCCAGGACTGTCCTTCCCCTGCTGAGGCCCCTCCACTTCTGAAGCCTTGCATTGTCTCTTCAGACACCTGTTCTAAAGGCAAGGATGTATAACCTAGAATTTTAACATTCTAAACAATTTTTCCCTGATATATGGATATTTTTATTGGTTACACCTCCATTTTGAACCTTTCAAATGGAAATTATTCATTCTCCAAAGGCCAACACATCTCAGAACTGATCAGCTTTGTCCAACAACCCATCCTCCTTTTAAGATAGGCCTTCTGGTCATACATGTGATGTACTTAGAGAGAAGTAAATTGACAGTGCAACCTAGCTATGTGAACAGTCTGCTGATACAAGACCTCACAGAAGTTGTTACTTTGGGGAGGTCACCAAATTCTGGAAATCTGGTCCTTGTCATTATGTGTGTTGAACTGAGTAAGTTCTGGTCAATGAACCATCAACAAAATTCACAAGAGACTGATATACGAGTAAATCATATAAGTGTCAAATGGAATAAAAATCCTTTTACTTTATGAAGTCTCCTCATAGGAAATATCTTAACAGAAAGCCAAGAATTACAGACAAAATTTTTTTGATGTATATGGAATCTGAATAAGAGATACTTACACAATCAGGTTTTTAAGTAAGATAGCTATTTCCATTTGTTTATAACTCCCTTTCTCCAATTTCTGTGTAATCCTATTTTTCCACATAATATTTTGAGAAAAGTATGTAGCTATAAACTGGGTAATCCTAGTTTATAGGTGAAGAAATGGACATTTCATTTTAACAATCTTTCCAACATCCTTGAGAAAATTATAGGCAGAACCAGTGATAAAATTCTCCTCTCTGTGCATCAGGGTGAGATGCCTCCCTCAGATGGCTTTCTAGGCATTTTGGAATACAAAGCTTTATTTAAAAAGTTATATATTATGGGACATAGAGACATGCTTGTCAAAAGGAGCCATGCCCATCTATATTCAGTCTGTATTTATCTGCTCGAGGTTACTGTTACCAAAAATACAAACTGCTCAGTATTTTGGGGGATGTTCTGTCAAATATATATACCATATTTTGTGTTAAGTTACACAACATTTGCATGAATACTCTCCAGATGTTTGATGTCACAGAAAGAACTTATTCTGTTGTTTGGGATTCATCAAAACCACATCCTCTGTGTTTGTATATGACAGGGTACCCTGGGACGTGAATGCTGAAAAGAGAATGGACGCACATGGTGCTCTTTAGGGAAAATAAACTTTGCCACGTTGCAATATGAGATGACGTTAAGGAGTGTGATGTGATTTTTGAATACGTATGTCAAAAATGAAATAAAGTAAATGTTGTTTACTTTTTGCAAAGCCACAAAAATAAAAAAAAAACTATGCATCTCTTTGGCTAGTTTGTAATTGATATTTGATTATGTAAGAGAAAGAAATATTCACTTTCAGCCAGTGCCAGTAGAGCATGGCCAGCCTCCATTTAGAGTGTTCAGAATCAGTAATTAAATGTTTGGAATGAGTTTTCTTTATTATCTGATGTAGAGTTTAATATATATCTGTAAAATCTATCCTTTTGATTATATTATTTAGATTTCACCTTATTTTTGTCCACTTGATTTGTCTTGTTACTGAAAGAGGCATATTAAATTTTGCTTTCCTTAGGGGGTGTCTATCCATGTCTCCTTGCATCTCTTATAGCTTTTGTTTCATAAAAATTGTCACGTTATTTAATACATACTACTAATGTGCAATATCTTTGTGGTGGCTCATGATTTTTAGCACTGCCTTGTCATGGTTTCATGATTTGGGACTTGAATTCTCCTTTGTCCCTTCTCAGGATCACTACTTCTCCTCTCTTTTTATGCTCATGTGCCTGGTATAATTTTTACCCATCCTTTTATTTTTAACCTTTATGAATCACCCTTGTTCTCATGTACACAGCGTGTAGTTGGATTTTGTTTTGTAAGCCAATTGGAAATTTTTTACAAAATAGATGTTATATCCATTCACATTTTAAATTTTATTTTTTGATATAGCATGTAGTAAAATTATCTCTTTTGGTGAATAGTTCTATGAGTTTTAACATATGTGTAAATTCTTGTTATCATCACCATAGTCAGAATACAGAACAGTTCTCTTACCCACAACAACTTCCTCACACTCCCTTATTTGAGTTGGTCCCCTCCTCCTACCTAACTCCTGGCAAACACTGATCTTTTCTGTTGCTATAGTTTTGCCTTTTCTGGAATGTCATATAAATGTCATCTGAATGTAATCATACAGTATATTACCCTTTGAGACTGGCTCCTTTTATTCAACATAATGCCTTTGAGATCCATCGTGTTGTTGCATGGATAAGTAATTGCTCCTTTCTATGGCTGAGCATTCCATCCTTTGGATGTCCTGTAGCTGGTCTAGTTTGTCCACTTACCTGTTGGAAAACAATAGGTTGTTTCTGGTTTTTGGAGTTTATGATATACACATTTGTGTACAGGTTTTTGTGTGACCATAAGTTTTCATTTCTCTAGGATAAATTCCAAGGAGTGGGACTGCAGGATCACATAGTCCATATGTGGTACATTTGTACAGTAGGTTAAGAAATGATATTCTTACCACAAAAGGGTAGGGCACAATAACAGAAGATTCTTGAAAATATATTAAACAGGTATAACGTCAGAGAAGTTAGCAATGAGGGGTCACACATTACAACTAGACAAATGCTAAAGTGGAACAAGTGTCTGTCCCTATGAACACCCCTTCTTTCAGAATTTGCCAGTTGCTACAGGACCATTAGCTCTAGTTGTCAAGTCATAGAGTGCTAGGGTTGGACAGAATTACTTTTCCAAAAATAACATTATGTGGTATTAATTCAATTACTGCTTGTAATTAAGGTGACTTATTGGTAATCAATTTTTTAAATCCTTGTTCATTTTCTTTACAGTAAGGTGGTATCAATTATTCCTTTATTTTTTAAAGGAAGACCCTTCAAAAGTAATTTGAGTCCTTCCCCATATAATTCTCATTCAACTGTTTCCAGGCAAGAGCATTATTAAATATTTTATGGATTCCATCTATTTTTGTTTTTTCTTATTTACAATCCAGGGACAATTCAGCATTAATTTGGCAGGAACTGGAATGAAGATATCCAGCACAGCCAAGTGGCTTGCGCAGGGAAATTATGCCTCTGTCATCATACACAGATCACAGGTAAGTCCTACTGGACCAAAAAGCCGGTTTGAAAAACTTCTGTGCTATGAGCTAGCATTAAAGGTCCTCTACTTTAAATTTAAAGTTATATGAAGTTGGTGACTAAAGAGTTATTGCATATAATGGGTCCATTATATATAATGGGGTACAGCATCAATTTATGAAATGAAACTGGGTTCATTTTTATTAATGTGCATACATAGGTTTTATATACATACAAATCCATATACAAGCTACAGATACCTGAAAATGAACTGTCAAATGCTAGGACATATAGATTTTGTCCATCTCAGGTTTGAGGCTAATGACTTGAAATGCAGGTAGTTTAGAAAGAGGTAGTGCTTTTTTACTCTTCTTTAATTATTAAAGGTTTGTAGGTTCTAATATTTTGAAGTGAGGGTTAAATTTTTGGCTTATTTACCTCACTGCCTTGCTTTAGTGATGGGGGTGGTGTTGGAGCCATTTGTCATTTAATGAATATCCTTCACAGTTTTTTCACAAATTAGGATTATGATTTATGTTATTTTCATATTCTCCTTTCTATATTCATCTAGATAACATTATTTTATATATATATAAATATGGATTACTATATGGTTATTTTAACTATAGCATATGTATTTATCCAAAGTAGAACCTATTTAATTTTGTTGCTGGTGTGGTGTACTAATACGTACACTTCATCAAATGCCTTCTATTACTTGCAGTTATTGTATCTTAGATAGCATGTCTTTATCCATAGTAAATCTGGATCTAGGTTATGTGTTCTTACCTACATTGCACATAAATTGGCATCAGCAACAACCCCTGCCCACTCTAATGTTTTGTGATTTTTCTTCCTTTTCATAAAAGCGACTTCTGTTATACTCTCATTTATATGAACATTATTCGTGAATGAAATTCAGTATTCTGATATTCATAGCCTGTAAAATGTTCTGTTTGTGAAGATGATGAAATTGTGCTTTAAATAGCAATTAAAGAATTTTGGTTTTTATTATTTGTCTTATATGGGTAAACTAGTAGGCTTTCAAAAAGAATGACTATTTTTAAATATTTATTTCAAATATTTCGATCTAGTTCCTTTTGGAAAAAGAATGGGAATAAAGTAATTACTTATTTAAAGTACATTCTGAGCAGGTATAAATATAGAGAGCTCAATAAAACATTCTGACCTTATGTATTCAGCTTTTATATATCTTTTGGTTAAATGTAAAGACTGAATTCTGGCCGAGGTCACCAGTAGATATGGATATTTAGTAAAAGCATTCATTTTCCTTCTATTTAACTTCTCTTCTAAAGATTAATTAGAAGATTGGAAACTTTTTAACTCAATCAAAAATTTGTACATGACAGTGTTTCTTGAAATCTGGTGCCTGGTGTGAAAATGATACTTATGAAACCCAATTTAAAAATGCAAACATGTTTCAACATATTTTTGTTTGTCAGTAAATTTAATCAAGGTTAAGTTTTTACTTCAGCAGATTGGGAATAGGGACATATACAAAACTGAGTTTTTACTGTCATTCCCTTCTCTATGTACTAAGATTCTTCCAAGTTAAAAGGGCCATGGAAAGAAAAGGCAACTTGGAAACTCTGGGTCTCAAAACATTCTTCCATCTCAAAAGGTCCCAAGAACACAAAGTTTCCTTCTCTACTCTTCCTCCTTAGATTAAAACAAAAAATCTTACCTTCTCCAGAAATTAGAATTCAACCTATTTTTGTCTCATCCTATGAAAATGCCTTTAGTCTTCTAACTTTTGGATCTAGAAAGTAGATCTATCATGTCCTCACCACCCGCCTTGACCCCATGTCTGCCCATCTGTTCCTCGGTGAACTGCTTTGCTTAGGGAAGAATCTCCCTTTTTAGTCTTTCTATAATTACAATGTTGGTTTCTAGCCCAATTTTTATTTATTTTTTGCTCCCTTTTACCACCTTCCATACTTTTCTCCAGAGTGTGTTTCTAATGCTTTCATGAGAGGCTTGAGATAAACTCACTGTAGCATGAATTGTATTCCTCTAAGGTCAAGTTTGTATAATATGTTTCTTTTATTTAGTCTAAGAGAATATTATGTAAAATTGTGCAAATATTGGACAGCAAATTGGGAGAGGTTTTAATAAACTTACTGAAAAAAAAATAGATTCCTTTATGAAAAATATGTGGATTGAGATATATTGTCTAAGTTAGGGTGTGAATTATAATCATCAAGTAGCTAATATAAATCTCAGGTTATCTGGTTCCCTTTTAACTTTCCCATGACCACTGATTTGAACTAATACTGAAATAGTATGATCCTTGTCCTGGAATGTAATTGTTGTAGGAAACCACATGATTCAAAGCATTTGCTTTTTCTCCTTTGTGTATGCAGATATCTGCTTGTATAAAATTATTCTATATTCTGCCTCTGCTTATTTTCAGGATGGAACCAAAGTCTACGGAAGGTGTGGAGGGTTCTGTGGGAAGTGTGTTCCTCACGTGACTACTGGTCTCCCAATTCAAGTAATATGAACATTCAGAAGAGGGAAGTATGCCCTAAAGAGGAGATATTCTCTGGAACATACAAATAACTGGTGCTCATTTCTTTACTTCTCCCTCCCTGAGATTTCCATATATAAAATGTCTCTGTCATTTTTTCAGGGTGCTCATCAAGGATTCAAATGGCTACTTAATTTTTTCAGGGTCTTCAGAATAAGCAATGGATATGTGATTCTAATCACATCATTTTTAAAGAACATAATAATTTATGGTAGAGAATAGAAGGATGTTTGAATGAATTATACCAAAACAATGTTGCTATTAACAGCTTGGACTGGACCACAATTATATTATACCTATAACCACACGTGTAAATCTCTGCTCAGTATTCTACTGTACAATGAAATGTTTATTCTACTTATTGAAATGGAGAAAGTAAACAATAGGAAATAAACTTATTCAAAATTACTATAAACATTCTTGAATCTATCAGGTGAATAGCAAATCAATAGTTACATTATAAAAGTACATAGCCATTATACTTTCTGCTGATACAGTTTGGATGCCTTGTTTTATTTTTCCTTTAATTTTAAGTTGTGGATTATGGTATTTAAATGAAAAAAAAAGTTCTAAAAATGTGGTACAAATTTATTAAAAATGCATGCTTGGGTTAAATAGTAAATGTGAAATTTTGTGGGTATAATACAGAAGATATACATTAGAATTTCATTTTTAAAACCTACCTCTTATTTGTACTTATAAGAGCAATGCATTGTTTTTATAATGTTTATATTCTATTTTGCCTTTGTAACTCTTGTATGTATATATATATTCTTTAAAAATCTATTTTCTCAAAGTTATGTACTGTATTTTTTTAATCAAATAGAAAGAGAATTATTGACATTTTGAAATCTGATTTTAGTAAACATAAAATTATGTTTACATATGCAACAGTTTTATTAGAGATGTTTATTTTATAGCAGAGGTTTCTCAAAGCCAGTACATAAAAGACAGTATAAAAATTAACTATTCATAGGCAAATCCTCAGGTATTAAAAGATGTCTTCATATGGCTTATTTAATTGTGTATTATATAATAATATAATTTAAAAAAACAGATAGACAAATAATATTTTTCTATAGCAACCTACTCTGTAAACCAAAGAACAAACAAAACCAAATAGAATCTACTAATAGATTTTTTCCAGTAAAAATAGTGTACTAGTTTTACCCACAAAATGTTTTTCCCCCATTTATTAAGGATAGATTGTACCATATAAGGTACTAAAGCAATTTTGTGCCCATGTGGTTAAACATTTGGGGATCTCTGTATCAGAAAAGAAGTATTTTGCACTATGTGCCTTAAACCAGTTACAAGCATTAATACAAAATGTGTAACATTTTCCAGGAATGTCTTCATTCATAATTAAAATCTTATAATTTATAAACATTTAAATAATAAACATATTCGTATGATGAATTAACACTTTGTTTTTATTTTTCTTATGTGTAAAAAAAGAATCCTTTACCACAAAGGTCTAACTAAAATCACTTCAGAAATTCTAAGAAAATTTTCATTCAAATTGTCGCAGTTAGAATGGAAGCAATTCCAGTCTGGTGTACACCCTTCTCATGGCAGAGGAAGTATAGGCAGGAAGTCTGCTAAAAACTTGGAATACCTCTAAAAGCTTCTGTTCAAACAAGGAGTACTCATGCTACTTAGACTCAATTGGCCAAGCCAAATCATGTGACCGAGCCCTAGTCAACGGAGCAGGGAAATGTGCTCTTTCTACACACAGGATGGCCAAACACATGGAAATGGAGTTGGGGGGACTTAACAATCCTCTCCCAAGGCAGGAAGCAGATCCTTATGATATATCCATCATCTTTAACCTTCCTAGAAATTGCCAGAGAACTCTCCAAAGTGATTAATTAAATTTAAATGACCACTGGGAGGGTGTAAAAATTTCAGTTTATCCACATCTTCAGTGACACGTGAATTTTTTTTTTTTTCTGATCTGATGGAGTATAGCATGTTTCATTGTTTTATTCTTTTTGTTTCAGATTGCTTTGGCTATTTGAGCTCTTTTTTGATTCCATATGAAAGTTAGGATTGTTTTTTCTAATTCTCTGAAAAATGACATTGGTATTTTGTTGGGGAATTACATTGAATCTGTAAATCACTTTGGGTCGTCTGGACATTTTAACGATATTGATTCTTCTGATCCATGAACGTGGGATGTTTTTCCATTTGTGTCATCTGTGATTACTTTCATCAGTGTTTTATAGTTCTCCTTGTAGCGATCTTTCACCTCCTTAGTTAAGTATATTCCTGGGTATTTTATTTTCTTTGCAGCTATTGTAAACAGTATTGAGTTCCTGATTTGATTCTCAGCTTGACTGTATTAGTGTATAGAAATGCTACTGATTTGTGTACATTAATTTTGTAATCTGAGAGCTTACTGAATTAATTCATCAATTCTAGGAGTCTTTTGGTGGAGCCTTTAGGGTTTTCTAGATGTAAGATCATATCATTGGCAAACAGGGAGAGTTTGACCTCCTATTTTCTGATTTGGATGCCTTTAATTCTTTCTCTTGCCTGATTGCTCTGGCTAGGACTTCCAGTAATACGTTGAAAAATTCAGAAATTTTAACACATAATTTCTAAACAGTATTTGAAACATACAACTTGTTTTTGGTCTGTTAGTGGTAAGAATGATGATGAAGGTGGGTGACATGCTTTATTGGTTCTTCTTTCATATCCTCCTCTTTCACCATGTTAAATCAAATTATCCCACAATTCTTCCCCTTAAATGCTTAAACTTCTCTCAAGCACTTGCTAAATGCCACCTCCTCCACAAATTCTTCCTAGACCATTTTGTCTGTAATATCTTATTTTTAATTTCACGTATATTTTATTCCTTTTTTACATCACTTATTGTTTTCTATTTTCTATGTGAATAGGGTTTTGACCACTCATCTTACCAGCTCTCCAAGATTATGTTATTTGAGTAAAAATTAGAACTTACATAGCTATTATTTTGCACCAGATATTGAGAAACACTTCATATTCCTATCTTATTTAATTCTTGCAACAACCTTATGAGGCTTTATTATTTTACAGATCAGTCTATGTAATGGTAGCAATTTTTTTAGCAAAATGCAGCTCTGTCAAGATGTAAAGTTTCTTGTTACTCTACCCTAAGCTTCACTTAAGGACAGAAACTGTATTTATTCTACTTCCCTCACAACAACTATCAGAATGTCTACCACACAGTATAGATTTAACATTTTATTTTGAATAAATTAAAAAACTCAAGAATTTGATTCTACATTAAAATATATTTAAAAAATCTATATGAACTCTAATTTACAGATGGGTAGTGGAATTGATTATTAGAGAAAAAGAAAGGATGCAGAGGCATCCCAGGAATATGTTCAGAAAGATCCAGGTGGCCCTGAAGAGTTCAGTTATGCTTATGCAGTCCTCTTTGGAATTAAGAGAAAATAGCCACCATGTGTATTTTTCTCAAGAAATCAATTACTTAGGTCTGCTTTAATTAATATGTCTTTATTTAAAAAAGACAATATCTACAAACAATGATGGAAATAGAAGATGGTAACATAAATTTTATAATAGTGATTTGTTCACAATTGAGTACAGGTTTGATAAACACAAAATTGTTTTATGATACCACAATAACAACAAAAAAGAACAGAATTTTTGTGTTTTTTTTTTACTCTTCTTTGATGTCACTCATTAGGATAGAATATATCTTGGCTATTAAATATATCTGTCAACATTGGTCACTGCATAAACGTCTAATATTTAAAAATGATTATTTTTAGCATTTTACCTATTAATTTCTTTCTAATAATTTGGTACATTTCTTTTAGTTGCCAACTATTTAATAAATATTTAATTTGTTAAAAGATAAATGAGAAGTTTCAGTTATATAGTACTTCTGTAACTTAATTTTTCAAAGATAATATGATTATTTTTGCTACATTTTACTTTCCCCATTTTTGGAGGGGGGTAATGACTCATTTTCTATATTTGACACTTGAAAAAATATTTACAACTGACAACAGTGGCATCTGCTGGCCATTCATAACTATTCCTCAGTAGAATGAAGAAAAATTGCCTCTGATTTTCTTCTGCACTTTTCTGGAGATCTTGAGACACAACTGTTTGCAATGCATTAGGGAAAATGTCTTTGAATCATTCTTAACCCAATTTAACTTTGATTTCTATATTTATATTATATCATACATACCTACATGTATTGTTTCTACAACTTCAATCTGAGAACATTGTTAAAAATAAAAAATCTTCCTTGACCTCCAGGAGAAAATAAATAAGTGTTTTTCACATAATTTTTTTCAAGAATCTTTATTCTATAAACCGAGGAAAATTGGAATGAGGACAGTGCTTTTCTAGACCAAGATCTAATGGTAACAAATGGGGTGACATAAAATAAGTCAACCACTTGGATTTTTTCCCTCATCTGTAAAATCACAAATTTGAAAAAAATAATTTCTAAGGTACTTTTCAGCTATGCAAGGTTTTATGTATAATTTGTGTTTGGTGTATTAGTTGGCAGTTGTTATTGGTTAAATGAATAAAGCTATTTAGTATTTAATATGAGTTAAGAACAGTTCATCAATCTACTCTTTTAACTTTTGCTATACAGAAAACTGTTAAATTTACATATGTCAAAGCAAAGATAAGCTCCTTTCATAGTTACATACTCAGTGTTTCATAGTTAAGAAAATGTGTGTTTTTGATGTGCCCTGCCACTTTCCAGCCATTTGGTCTCATAGCAGAACACTTAACACAATTTGAACCTCAATATTCTCAAATGTAGAATGAATAGAGGAAAAATTGTCTTGCTTACCCTCCCCCCATAAAAATTATGGAATTAAATGAGTTATTGTTCATGAATATGTTTTGAATAGAAGAAAGGGCTAAATTAGCTGCATCCCTTCATTTTAAATATGGAAAGCAGCTTTGAAAGCATTCTAGTAAGTGGAAGGTTGGTTCTGGGGTCAAAAATCTAGCTCTATTGCTTACATGTGCTCTGTGATCTTGGGGAAATCAACTTTTCATGATTTCTATCATAAATTTGAGATGTTAATAGTATCTGTGTTATTTTGTTGTAAATATTAATGGGGAAAATCTTGGCCCTAGCATTTCATGTGTATGTGGTGGGGAGTAGAGGGAGCGATGCCTCCTTGGAACCCCAGTCCCAGGGATGGTGAAGAGGCTTACTACTTTTCCATATACGGGGCACAGTATAGATCACCTGGGGCCATCTGACCTAAATCTGACGCCCTCACCGTAACACCCCTGATGTGCTCCTGACCCGTTCTGAATTAGCAATCACCTCTCACATTGGAAAGAATTAGCCACAGCCTAGTTTGTAGATTAGATCTCTCAATATTGGTCTCATTTAGAGTTTGACATTTCTGCCCCTTCTTACTCTGACCTTTCTCCTACATCTCTGCTCTTTTCCCTTGCCTGAATTTTCATCCATTCCTATATGCCGCATAGTGAATGCCACAGGATGATCTATAATAACACCATCTTGGATGGTAATGTTGAGTGCTTTCTAAGCAGCTTCATCAAATGTATAACCCAGATGGTTGAAAAAGATGATCTCAGCATGAGGTGTCTGTTATGGTGCCAGCCAAGCCAGAGTGTAGCCAACTTCAGTTGCATTAGCACAAAGGCTCTCTTTATAGGAAGACACTTTTATCTAGCCCATGACTTAGTATTGATTTTTACCTTTCGTTCTGTCTTTTCATCATTTCACAAAAGTAGCCTTCTGAAGAAATCCTATTCTGCTTTAACAGAATTTTTAAAATATAATAATTCCTCTATATGCCAGAAACAGTAGATACCAAGAAATATGCCAATACTCTTCCATTTGCCACACAGAGTGGGCATTAATCATTCCAGACATTCCCTACTAATCAGTCTGGATATATCCTCAAAACTCTTAGTAGAGTTTCCTGGCCAACCACTACCAACATAGGAAATTTGGCACATGATGGGATACCTCTCTGCTTTCTCTGAACAAGGTCTAGATGGCAAAGAAGAATCAAAGTCCCCAGGGTCTAGCCTAATAACCTGATTAGACAGGGAGAGAGATGAATTTACCAAAGCAATTCAGCATATGTTACATTTATTGAAAATAATTCTAGCCTAGACACTAGGCTAAGAATAATTGAGCAAGTAGACACGGTCCCAGCCATCACAAAGTATGTAGTTTTTTAGTACCTCCTGAAGTAACAAGTGGTAGAGTTTTATTTTTTTTTATTTTTTTTTATTTTTTTTTACATTAGGACTGGCCAGAAAAAAAGTAAGAGGCATTGTGGCATTGAGATATAGGCAGGGCAAATCCCAGACTTGGGGCTTGGGGAGGGGTATGAGAAGAAGTAACTGAAAAGGAAAGTTCCATGGAATTGAGGGCAATTAGCTTAAAATCTTGCTGGAGACATTCCCTGGAGGAAAGTCATCATTTATTTTGGTGTTCAGAATCTAAACCACCTTTCCTATATTTCATGAATGTCCCACTTTATCAGGTGAACCTGTTTCCCAGTGTAGAGGCTGAAAATATCAGATACTAGTACTGACTTCCCTGACCTCCCTTGCAGCTGGGACACAGATATATGACCTCAACTCCATCAACTGGAAGCACCATCGCTGATTATAATCAAAAGGTAGTGACGCCAAGAGGTAGAGGCAGTGCAGTCCACACTAGTGACAGATGGTACATTGGTGATGGCTCCATCCAGGGTCCAGAGACAGCAGCAGGAGCTCTTACTGATCTTGGATCAGTAAAGCAAGCTGAGGAGTCCAAGGCACAGCTGCTATGTCAGCAAATCTTCAATGCACCAAATAGGGAAGTGCTTCTGACCTTTCTTTTCTGGCTGCAACTGAATATGTTTTAATAATTTATTTTGTCTTAAATTAACCAGGATCAGTTCCTGCAGCAAAGAACTGGGGAAAAGAAAGTTTACTATGCAGGCCCTGTGTTTAATGTTGCCAGAGGCAGTTCTTGCAATGATGTAGAGCTAGACAGAGGTTGCTTTCTTTTTCTTTTTTTTTTTTTGAGACAGAGTCTCGCTTTGTTGCCCAGGCTAGAGTGAGTGCCGTGGTGTCAGCCTAGCTCACAGCAACCTCAAACTCCTGGGCTTAAGCGATCCTACTGCCTCAGCCTCCCGAGTAGCTGGGACTACAGGCATGTGCCACCATGCCCGGCTAATTTTTTCTATATATATATTTTAGTTGGCCAGATAATTTCTTTCTATGTTTTTAGTAGAGACAGGGTCTCACTCTTGCTCAGGCTGGTCTCGAACTCCTGACCTTGAGCGATCCACCCGCCTCGGCCTCCCAGAGTGCTAGGATTACAGGCGTGAGCCTCCGCGCCCGGCCGAGGTGGCTTTCTAATTCTAATCATATGCCAAATCTCAACCCAAATAAAATTGTTATTCGTTTTTCTTTTTTATATCACAATATTAAAGGGTGAAAATGTTTTTGTTACATGGATACCATGTATAATGCTTAAATCAGGGCTTTTAGTGTGCCCATCACCAGAATAGTGTTCACTGTGCCCAATAGGTAAGTTTTTTTTATCCCTCCACACCTTCCTGACTATCCCCTTCATGATTTCCAATATCCTTTCCTTCTCTTTGTGCCCATGTGTACCCATATTTAGCTCCCAATTATTAGAGAGTACATGTGATGTTTGTTTTTCCATTCCTGAGATACTTCGCTTTAGGGTAATGGTCTCCAGTTCCATCCAAAATTGGTGAAATATTCTTCAAGCCTAAAGCATTGGAAAAAGTAAAGACAGTTATTGCAAACAACCAGAAAAAATATTTATCAGGAAAATATTGCAATCCTGAACCTAGGAACCCAACCTCATAGCTTCAAAATATAAAGAGCAAAAATTGACAGAACAATAAGAAGAAATGTAAAAATGTAATGGTGGCAAGAAAATTTAGCATATCTTCTTCAGAAACTGATTGAGCAATCATAGAAGTTGTATTAGTAAGTTTGAACCTCACATTATTCTATATAACCTAATGGACTCTGTACCCAACAATTAGAGAATACACATTCCTTTGTAATGCGCATAAAACATAGAATATTTACCAATATTGACCATATGTTATACCACAAAAAGTCTCAACAAATGCTGAAGAATCAATATTTTATAATATAGTCATGTTTTCTGACTACAATGAATTAAAATTAGAAATCAATTATTTAAAACTGAACAAAAGCCCCAAGAGTTTGTATATTAAAAATAAACTTCCAATGACTTGTAGGTTAGAGAAGGACTCAAAATTACAAAATATTTAGAACTGAATAAAAATGAAACACTATCACAGCATGTAAGATTAGTGTTAGCAATGTCAGGAAGTGAAAAATAGACAAAGGATGGGACCCTGTTTGGCAACCCTGGGACTGGGATACATGGAATCATGTAGCCTGATCCTCCTCAAGATTTTGACTTAAAAGACTGTCCTGATGTTTCTGACCCTGCAGAAATGGCCAACCTCTCCCCAATCAGAAGTATACTCCAACCATTCTGCAAGATGATGCAGAGACTCCTCTTTCACAAGGCTTCAGGTAGCCCTTTCTGGATCTGCCCTTCCCTCCCCTCCTGGCCATGAAGCCACTGGACCTATAAGTAGAATTAAGTCACAGCATAACCCAGCTGAGGACTTTCTGGGCCTGGTAACAAAGGAAAAGAACTTTATACTGAAGGAGCTGTAAGACCTAGCCAACATGTACTGGCAGAAGTTAGACAAGCGGCATCCAAGTGGGCCTGACCTGTTGAGAGTTATAGAGATGATTATCCCAGGTGGCAAAATATGAGGGAAGTCAATGGGGGTAATACTCAGTTTCTACCAGCCAGAAAACATCAAAAGAGATCAAGCACAGTCATCCCTTGCCAAGTTTTTTGGACTTGAGCTACTTTTCAGACCCAGCACCCATTGACTGAAAGAGAGGCTAGGTCCCCAGGAGGAAAGACTTTGTAAAACCCCAGTGAGTTCATGTGTTAATAATTCCTCCAGTCCTTTCCCCAAAAGACCTATGGACATTTACTCAGATACTGTGACCGTGGGAAAAAAGAATGTTTATGCATTTCAATGACTGTTGGATACAGGGTCTGTGCTGATACTAATACCTGGAGACTGAAGTGTTGTTGTAACTGTTAGGATGGGTCCAGATAATAAATGGAGTCCTGGCTAAGTTCTGATTTGTAGTGAGTCCACTAGGTCCACAGGTGCACAGGTCCACCTAGTGATCATTCTCCCAGTCTCTGAATGTATAAGTGGAATTGAAACACCTGGCAGTTAGTCTGGCTTCCACATTGGGTCCTTGGTCTGTGGAGCAACATCTGCCATAGTGGGAAAGATGGAAGTGTTGCGCCCCGATTACAGAACGGGGGATGAACACATAAACATACATACAGACACACACATAAATAAACACGCGGACACACATGAAGACGGTAAAGACTGCAGTGCCGAAAACACACCAGTTGCTTTATTTTTATATTCATTTTGTCCACCAGCTACTTCCTGGTACCCTGGTAAGTGACTATCTTTAGAGTCCTGAGGCAACTTGTTCCGTTTCTTATGGAAATTGCTCAAGGGAAGGCAAACGTTTGCATCTTAACCTTTGGACCTCATTACCCGCCTGCAGGACAATGAGACACACCTTGGCTATTTGCCATAGGAAACAATTTGTCTATTTCAATAGGCCATTGATCTTTAGCTCCACGAATCATTCAGCAGTCAATGGGCCGTGTCCGGACCCATTGACTTCTGGCCTCAAGAAGCTGTTCTGGACCCATTGACCTTTGGGCCCATGAAGCACGTCCAGCTTCGCTGACTTCGAGCTCAAGCCAATTCTTGCTCAGGGAGGATCCCTACATGGAGGCCTCCCAAAGTCGTCTCACCCAGTATAGAAGCATTAGCACATTCTGGTGGTGGAGGTGTTGTGGGATGATGGCAGAAATTAATGCCACCCTTAAGGAGCTAATGAATCCAGGGATGGTGTTCCCCATCTTATCTCCATTTAATTCGCCAGTCTGTCCCCTGAGGAAACTGAATGGATCCTAGAAGATGAATATAGATTACCACAAGCTCAACCAAATAGTAGTTATCAACACAGTGTTGGTGCCATATATGGTATCTTTGCTAGAGCAGATTAATATGGCTTCAGACACAAGATATGCAGCCACTGATTTACTGAATGTGTTCTTTTCTGTCCCAGTAAGGAAAGATGATCACAGTTCACAATCACATGATAGGACAAAAAAATACATTTACATTTTTGCTCCAGGACTATATTAACTTTCTCAACTTCTTCTGTGACCTAGTCCAAAGAAATATGGATCATCTAGTCATCTCACACATCACATTGATCCATCACATAGATGATCTTATGTAGATTGAGTCGGATGAACAAGAAGTGGCTAGTACACCAGAGGTCTTGTTAAGACACATGCACTGCAGAGGAGGAGAGATAAACCCTGTAAAATTTCAGGAGCTTGCCAAAAATGTATGATTTTAGGAGTCCAATGATCAGGGTATGCTGCGACATGCCATCCTGATAAAAGTCAAAGTATTACATCTTACACTTCCTACCACAGGAAAGAGAGCAAAATACCTAGAAGGTTTCTTTGGGTTCTGGAGGCAGCATATTCTACAAATAAGAATACTGCTTTGGCCCTTAACAGAGTTATGTGACAGTCTGAGAGGTCTCTGAGTTGGGTCCAGAACAGGAAAGGGCTTATCAGCCCCTTCAGGCCGCGGTGCGAGCTGCCTTGCCACTTGGCCCATGAGATCTGACAGATCCTACAGAGTTGGAAGTATCAACAGTGGGAAAGAGGAGCTGGAGCTCTTTAAGGGTGAAGGACTCTGAACACAGAGCTCCTGAGGAGGCAGGTCAAAGGAAGTGGGTTTTGCTCAGGAAAGGAGGAAAGAAGCTGCAAGGAGACCACTGCAGCTTTGCTTCCGTATTTACCGCGTCGGCAGCCGGCAGCCGGCAGCCGGCAGCCATGGCGGCGACCCGGAAGTGCTTCTCTCAGCCTGAGCGGAAAGACCCATCAGAATCCGGGACTCACCAAACGCAAGCGGCCTTGATCTCTTTTTGTTTCCCACTCCTGCCCACCAGACCGGGTGTGCCGTTAGACACACCTTAGTCAGGTTGTTGGGCTAGGAAATGTACCGTGGCTACCTATCAGCCCTGTCCTGAGTCTCAGCCAATCGGCCTCTCCATTCTGGCCCCGCCATTCAGTCCCCAGGCAATTTTTGCTCATCAACCCTTTCTGAAAAAGAGTTAAGAGCAACCTGTGTTAGTACTAGGGCTGTTTGTCCTGCTGAGTCCCAGGAAAATTAATCTGCTTCTACCTCAGAATTGCTGGTTAATTTTATGCCCCTCTTGTCTGTGCTCTCTCAGCCTCAGTTTCTGGTTTGAGCACATTCATTCTTTTATGTATGCCTTGAACAAAAATATTTGCGTTCCTACTACAGTCAAGGCTCTGTAGAAGCTGGGGATAAATACATGAACATGGTCACTGCCCCCAACAATCTCCACAGTCCTCACAGACCCAGAAGACTAGCAGTGGACTCACTGGTCTGTTAAGGTTGCCTGTCCAGTTCAGACATTGGAGATTGTGTACAGACTTGAGTGACTAGTCAGCCCCAAGCACAGAATACTGCTGCTGGGAAACTCAGCTGCCCTCCTCAGGCCTGGGCCAAGTCTGCTTGGGGGTCAGCTTTGACGCCTCTCCCACTCCTTTGCTGCTGCCTCTGTTCTAGTAACCTTTGACTCAGCCTCCCCTTCCGAGGTCCTCATGCCCTCTGGCAGCAGAGGTCCTTCAAACCCAACTCCCATCAAGCTCCATCACATTCCAGCCTCGTCCAGGGCCAGCATTCATCCACAGTTGCACTCCTGTCGCTGCCAGGTGTATGAATTTTGGTGAGTCCTTTTCCTCTGTCTGGACTATTTCTTCCTCAACAGGCCTCATAATCTCTCCCCAGCCTTCCTCCTATCCTGGGGTCTTGTGAAGACTGGATGAAGTAACAGCTGTTCAAGAAGTAGTGTACTGTACATTTTGAATGTGATTGTGTTGCCAAGCAGCTCTGCTTATTATAAAGTTTTCCATTAAGGAGTAACATTTGCCTCTTGGAAAAAAAATGGTGGGAAAGATAGTATGTGGAATTTGTGACAAGACTTAGTGGAAGAATCTCCATGAAATCCCCTGAGGTTCTGTAGCAAGGCCGTGCCATGTGCAGAGAATTACGGTTGACCCTTGAACAAGATGGATTTGAACAGCATGGGTCCACTTACACCCTGATTTTCTTCTGTTTCTGCCATCCCTGAGGCAGAAACACCAATTCCTTCTCTTCCTCCTCCTCCTCAATGTGCTCAATATGAAGACTACAAGGATAAAGACCTTTATGGTGATTCATGTTGACTTAATGAATAGTATTAGGTTGGTGCAAAAGTAATTGAGGTTTTGGACCAGTGAATTTTAAATTATTTTAAGTAGGCTCAAACACATCTTTATTAATCAAAATAGGAACCATTACAATCAACACATTTTTGCCAATGAGAAGTTTATTCCTGTAGCATAAAAATCCATGCTTCGGGATTCTGCAAACTCTTGGAAAACATTTTCTGCATCCTGCTGGTTGTGGATGTATTTTCCCTGCAAAAAGTTGTTGAGATGCTTGAAGAAGTGGTAGTCAGTTGGCGAGAGGTCAGGTGAATATGGAGGATGAGGCAAAACTTTGTAGCCTAATTCGTTCAACTTTTGAAGCATTGGTTGTGTGACGTGTGGTTGGGCATTGTTGTGAAGAATTGGGCCCTTTCTGTTGACCAATGCCGGCTGCAGGCATTACAGTTTTCAGTGCATCTCATGGATTTGCTGAGCATACTTCTCAGATGGAATGGTTTTGCTGGGATTCAGAAAACTGTAGTGGCTCAGACTGGCAGCAGACCACTAAACAGTGACCATGACTTTTTTTTTGGTGCAAGTTTGGCTCTCGGAAGTACTTTGCAGCTTCTTCTTGGTCCAGCCACTAAACTGGTTGTAGCCAGTTGTCGTATAAAATCCACTTTCATCACAAGTCACAATCCAATCAAGAAATGATTCATTGTTGTTGTGTACGAGAAGAGACGACGACACTTCAAAATGACAATTTTTTTGATTTTCGGTCAGCTCATGAGGCACCCACTTATTGAGCTTTTTCACCTTTCCAGTTTGCTTCAAATGCCAAACAACTGTAGAATGGTCAACGTGGAGTTCTTCGGCAACTTCTCGTGTAGTTGTAAGCGGATCAGCTTCAGTGATTGTTCTCAATTGGTCATTGTCAACTTCTAATGGCCAGCCACTGCACTCTGCTCCTCATCTTCAAGGCTTTTGTCTCCTTTGCAAAACTTCTTGAACCACCACTGCACTGTACTGGGCCAAATACGTTGTTGATTTTGCGAGTTGTCTTCTCTGCTTTGTGACCCATTTTGAACTCAATAAGAAAATCACTCAAATTTGCTTTTTGTCTATGATAATTTCCATAGTCTAAAATAAATATAAAATAAACAGCAAGTACTAAGTCATTAGCAAAAATATAAAGCAAGAAATGCACATAAAATGATGTATAACATAACCACATTTATTTAAGAATGTATTACAATATCAAATGGCAAATTTCAACAATGCTAAAACCACAATTACTTTTCCACCAACCTAAATAAATATATTTTCTCTTATGAATTTCTTAATTCCATTTTCTTTTCTCTAACTTATTTTATTGTAAGAATACAGTATATAATACATATAAAATACAAAATATGAGTTATTTGACTATGTTATTGGTAAGGATTCTGGTCAACAGTAGGCTATTGATAGATAAGTTTTTGAGGTGTCAAAGGGGACTTTCGACTGCACAGGGGGTGGTCAGCATCCGCAACCCCTGTATTGTTCAAGGGTCAACTGTATAGGCTTTTCACAACAACACCTGGTGTACTATTCTGCTGAAAGCCATTTTATTTTACTGTTCAAAATGAGTTTAAACATAAATGTTTCATTTTAATACCAAAATCAGCATAAAATAAGGAAAGAAAAAACACTAATAAATGTACTAAAGCAGGAGTGACTCAAATCATGCTTAAATATTAAAGTGAGTGGGTGCCCCTTTGACATTATAAGTCACGGTCAGTAGAGGATGCTGTTGCATTTCTTATAAAATGCTCATCCAACGAGAGCTTTCAAGGGGTGTGACCTCTACTAAGGGCAAAATGGAAAAATGAAAATGAGTAGCAGGGATGGGGACTTCCTGCTGGGCAAAACAGCAAGGACTGAAAAAGCCCTGAAAAGCCAAGAGAGATCATAAGCAGATGGAGGCTCTGGTGCCAAAACTGTCCTGAGAGCAATACTCTATGGTGATTTTAAAGACAAGGAAAAAGGAAACTAATTGAGGTATTCGACTTCCACACTGCTCTCTCCTCCAGTGTTTGTTTTAGTCTCCGTATAAGCTAACCATTCCTAGCTTTCTGGAAGCTTAATCTTCACTAAACAAAGTTACTCTAACATAGGATATTGGTTAGAAGAACTTTGGATTTAGTCCACTGCTTTTTGACTTTTTTGGTAAGGTCGAGTGTGTGTACTAAGGTTTGCAGCAGTTTGCTTATTGGTCCAGAGTGCATATTTCTGTCATTGTGCATGGAGATGTGTCTTGGAATGTGTTCACAAAAGAAAAAGTAAAAATCATCAACATAGACATTTGAATAGGCCTGGGAGGCCTTTGAGGTGGCGCTATTATGTGGTCATAGAGTGCAGGATCAGCCAACTGCTGGCCAAGAACGAATACCAGTTCTACCCTTCTGTAGCTAGCTAGCTATGTGACTTTGAGCAAATTATTTTCCCCTTAACCTCAATTTCTTTGTAAATTATTCACAGCAGTGGCTTACATATGGTAAGCCATCAATACGCACTAGCTATTTTTCACAAATTGTTTGCATTGTCACATTTGACTTTCACGACAAGGTTATGATGTGAGTGGACAAAATATTTTTGTCCTCACTTTGGAGATGAAAAAGACAAAGTTTGGAGAGCTCAAATTGCATGCTGCATTCTTATGCCTAATAAATGAAAGTAGGATTCCAATTGAGCTTTATCTGGAGTCAAAAGCCATGCTTCTTTTTGTAGTCTGTATCAGTGTTTCTGGTGTCATCTGTAATAGGCATGAGGATTATCTGTGAATACTGGTGAAAGGCGGCTGCCAAGTCTGTGGGCCTGCCCTGGGGCCAGAGGTTCTATATTGCAAATCTGCTCTTAGGTGGACAGCTGGCCAGCAACATCTCCTGGGAGCTAATTAGAAATAAGAATCTTGGGCCCAGATCCACTGAATCAGAATGTACATTTTAACAACATCCCCAGAAGATTGATTTGTTCATTAAAGTTTAAAAAGCGCTGATCTAGAACAAGAGGTAGGCAAACTTTCTGTAGATGGCCAGATAATAAATATTAATATTTTAGGCTTTGCAATCTTTAGTCATTCCTTTGTGCATTAAAGTTTTAGGAGCACAGGTTTAACTCATACTTTCTTCCTTTATGAGGGTAGAGTTTTTCTCTGATGAATTAAAGTCTTACTAGGGACCTATAGGTATTTCTTATCCTTAGACAAGCCCCATAAACTTCAAGGTTCTTAATTTCTTCCTGATAATAAGATACCTTCTATTGGAAAACCACCTAAGTCTGCGGGAACTGAAATTACAACTGAGTAAAAATGTCGGACTCCATGTGAATCTTAACCACCTTTATTGATGATTCTTTGTAAACTCTTAAGTGCAGCACAAATATACCAGAACAAGAATCTTCATGTTAGTGTTCATAAGAGCACTGTGAGACTCTTGATAGAATGCAGATGGGCGCTATCACAAAAGACTCTGATTGAAATTGCTGAGTAAGAGCCAGGAACTTTTCTTGTAAACCTACTTCACAGGTGATTCTGAAGCAGGGCTTTAGGAATACCTTGGAAAACCCTGAAACTAGATTTGGCACCTATGATAGAAGATCTTGAATGAAGTCTTAAGAAGAAATGACAGTGGAATTTCAAGGGATTTTTTTCTTTTGGTAACTGAATTGGATGTCCACAGGTTTGCAAAATGGCCGGATGTATCCACTAGGGGTCATGATTGAGTCTGTATCAAGACCAAACTAATGGTTCTCAAACATTTTGGTCTCAGGATCTCTTTAAACTCTTAAAAATAGTGAAGGCTGAAAAGAACTTTTGTTTAGGTGGGGTACATCTTTTTTATTTATTGTAGAAATAAATACTGAGAACTTCTAAAACATATTTGTTAGTTTTCAAATACCTATGATAGATTATTACATGTTACTATAAATAGTATATTTTTATGAAAAAGAACTACATTTTTCAAAACAAAACCCTGGTTATTGAGAAGAATGGCTGGCATGTATTTATGTCTTTATAAATCTCTTTAATGGCTGGCTTAAGAGAAAACACCTGGATTCTTACATCTGCTTCTGCATTTGGTCTGTTGTGGTGTCACACATCATGGAACACTTCACTGGAAACTCATGGGACAAGGACAGTGACAATTGCTATTACTGTTTTAGTATTAGTTTAAAAATAGTCTTGACCTCATGGACTCCCTAAAGAGTCTCATGGAGGTTTCAGGGTTCCTTAAACGACACTTTGAAAACCACTGTTTAGTACCAGGATTTCATTAGTTGGGGAACAGAAGTCCAAACTCTTTATACTGGTACTTTCAGACTTTCATCATCTGGCTCCAGCCATCCTAATACTTATATCCCATTTCTCTACAACCTGAAATTTGTAGTTATACTAGTTGCTATTAATCTTCTTGTTATTTTCCTATTCTTAGATCTCTGCTCTTATATTTTTGTGTATCTGCTCATTTTAGTTCCTCTCACTGGATCACCCTTTGTCAAATCTTCTATATTCTTACTATATCAAATATAAGATTTTCAATTATAAACTTTCAAATTTGAACTTTCCTGCCTTTTCAGAAATATCTTTCTTACTTTGATCCTGCTGCTCTTGGATTAAATGACATCCTTAAAATATTGATTTTTATGCTAGTCATTTCAGTATGAATTCTATTTCCCTTTGCTAAATTGAAAGTTCTTTGAGGATGCCTGTGCATATCAACCACGCTTAGCACAGGATTTTTCTTTCTGAATGTGTATCCAGTACTATTTTAATGAACGAATAAAAGAAACATTGATTTTTTTATATGAAGATGCTGCTACTATTTTAAATGAAGTCTCCAAAAGAATAGTCAAATCTTTTACATAATTTCTTTAAAATATCCAAATATCAAAAATCAGAGAGAATGGATCTTAAGATATGAATGAGTTTATAATACTGATATAGGATCAAAGCTGCTGGCTTAAGTAATAAATACTTAATAAATATTATTAAGTAATAAATAAATTAAGCATTTATGTAATAAATAGAATTTATTACTTCAAATGTTGCTTAATTCTCAGCATCACAGTCACTGTAAGGCAAATGGTGCTGAACTAAAAAGTGAACTAAATTCAACTGTGATTTAGCAGAAATTTGGGAACATTTATATAAAAATGATAAGTTTAGGTAAATATTTCATAACCTCCAAAGTGTGTCATTTGGAAGTAGGTTTATATAAATGAGCCATATAGTTCATAGTGATTTTCTTTTTTCTTGTAAAACCAACATGTTTGTAGCCAATTTCACATTTATGAACATTTTTCCATATGCCCAAATAAGACAGACACAAAATCTCTTTATCTATTTTGTAGTATCATCCATTAGGCTGTCAGTCTGGAAAGTACCAGTTCCAAACAGACACAAAACAGCAAAATAGTCCTGTAGCATGTAACAGAAAGCAAGAATGAAGTTTCAATTTTCCATAATGTTTTTATCCCTCCCTTGATATATCCAATTATAAGTATTTCAATTGCAAACTTTCGAATTTGAATTTTCTGTGTTCAGAATAATTTTACTAACACATCTGAATCATTTAAACTCTTCTCATATGGTAAAACTACAAGAAAAGAACAGGATCTATACCAAACCGTTTGTTCAATCCAGCCACAGTTCCTAAAAAGAGTCCACACTGTAATTTTCTATTAGAATGAAGAAAACTTTGACATTCAACAGGCCAGGATTTAAAGCTCAGCTTCAAATCTTTGGCAAGTTAGTCCAGGCAGCCCCTTGTATCCACGGTTCTGCATGCACGTATTCAACCAATCACAGATGGAAATACTCGAATAAACATTATGTCTGTACTGAACACATACAGACTTTTGTCATTTTTTCCTAAGTAGTTAGTCAGTACAACTACGATTTACATAGTATTTACATTGCATTAGGTATTACAAGTAATCTAGAGATGATTTAAAGTATCTGAGAGGATGTGCATAGGTTATGCAAATACTACCCCATTTTATACGAGGGGCTTGAGCATCTGCTGGTCTGGGTATCTGAGGGAGGTCCTGGCACCAATCCTCCACAGATACTGAAGAACTAGTGTATACATTTCTGAGACTTAGCTTCCTCATTACTTTAAAACAAGAAAAGATAATATTTATCTTACAAAATTTTTGTCACTTATTCAAATAATAATAGTTATGCTGTGTGGGGCATTTTATATGCATTATCTTATTTAATCCATATGACAAACATATGCAATAATCGCTGTGACTTTTCCCTTCATACGGGAATGCTGATTTTTTAAAGATTTTTTCTTTTTTTATTGAGATATTGGTAAAATTGATACAAAATAAAATGTACAGATCTTAAGTATTCAGTTAAATGAGTATTGACAAATGTATACACCCAGTAACCAATACTCCAATCAAGGTGAACAATATACAGAAACCTTGATTTTAATTAACTTGCTCAATGCTACATAGCTAATTGTTGAGCCGTTGATCTGACCCTAGGCAGTCTGGTTTTAGGGTCCACATTCTTTTTCCTGCTGTTCTTCCTCTGCTGCTCTTCCATCTACTCCTGGAGTTGAGAGATAGGGAGTGCTTGCTTTAAAATTATGCAAATGACAATGTATATGCTGTTTTATTTACATGACTTACATTTATTAATTTGCCTGTTTTTAAACCAGGTTTACTGAATTAAATAATTTTATGTTTTCTTATGTAGACACAACAAAAATAACTTATAACAGATTATCCAATAATAGGAAAGAACCCTTATTTTATAATCTCTTTCAACTACATTATTAATGTTTCAGGCTTTAGAACCTTGTTTTCTGCAAGCTCTGAGTCCACACAGGCTGATGACAGGCAGTGATAAGTGCTTGTTGGAACCTCATGACTCACAGAATTTTATAGAACATGACAGTTGATACTTTGCAGGCTACAGAGAAAGGAGTTTAACTGATACACAAATAAATGTTTCTCTGCTTCATTTATAAAGTTTCTCATTGTTGCTTTTTTGTTCCAAATGGGGTTTAACAGATCATTTTACCCAGTTTCATCACGTACTTTTACTTTCAAACTATGGATCTTCACTTTGAATGGTTTTATTTAGGGTGGGAGTGTTTCTGGGTAGGATTTGTAGAAATGTAAAGTATCCAACTACATGAGTAATAAATATGACCTCATAAACTGAGAAGCTGAAGATAACAACATAATGGCACTTTGTGTTTGAATTATGCTATTCTTTTGAGGTGCTGAAAGCACTTTGCAGACATATATTGAATATTTAAACTTTAACATGAATTATAAATTAAGAAAAATACATTATGCTGCTTAGAGCAATATTTTGTATTTGCTCCAAATCATCTCTCTCTCTACACAATGTTCTTTGAAAGTGACAAAGCTAAAACAGAAAGCCAAGCAGGAGGTTTGCTTTGCTCCAGGCATTCGTTCGGTGATCTGAATACCTCCTGCTCCCAATGTTACAGAAATATGGTGAGAAACAAAGCAGAAAAGGGACAGTGTAGGTTCACACATCAGAAAATCTCTCTACACAATTAGACATCAGCTTTTGATCACTTACATGGCTCATTCTTTTCTTTGTTTACAAATGTTTATTGTTCTTTGTTGTGCAAAAGGATTTAATAAATGGATATTTTACCAGATAGTATAAAGAGGTCCCTGACCTCAAAATTTTACCTTTTAGTAGTGGAGATACACAAATCAATAGAAGGTAGGACAGAATTTAGTAAGTGCCAAAAGGCAGGTAAAAAATACGTACCAGGAAGATTTAGAAGCAGGCAAAATCATGAGATGCTGTTGGAGCACAAATGAAGATTCCATGGAAGACGCAGCATTTAAATAGTGACTTGAATCACGGCTAGGATTTCTATAAGCAGATATATAGGGGGAAATGATTAATTACTTGTATTTTAACTTCCCAAGTAGAGAGAATGCATGGAGAAAGGGCAAATAGTGCCAATACATGAGCCGTGTTAAATGGACACTAAACCGTCTGGTTTGGGTGAAGCATAAGCAATATGAATCATAAAATGAGAGATATCTTGGGACAAAAATTTGACATTAAATTGTGATGGAAAGGCATGGAAATGTTTTAGCTGGAGACCAGCATCATCAGAGCTGCAGTTACCAAGGATTACTTTACAGAGCTGTCTGTTCATGGTTGTACAGGAGAGAGACTAGAGGTGGGGGAATGAGGTGCCATTATCATCATCCTGGAAAGATAAGTAAGTAACTAAACTAAAATAGTGGCTGTGGAAAAGAAAAGAGGAAACAGGATTCAAGGGACTTTACGGATATAGAATCAACAGGGGATGTGGCACTGAATGGATGAAGAGGGAGACGCGTGAAACGAGGATTAATAGATAACTGGGATTTCCACTTCAAGTAGGATGTAGGAGGTCACAGCAAACCAATGCTCCCACTTCAACAACTAGAAAAGCTGGATTAAAATGAAACAACCTATTTTAAAAGGTATCAGAGAGCTATATAAGCAAGGATTATTAAGACAACTAAAATCCCAAAGAGGAAGAACCTTTCTGAGGTGAGCTGGTGATCTCCAGCTGTTTTCTTTTATTCTGCTTGGAGATTTTGCTGATTTTGAGCATAAATGTGGGGCAACTTTGGGCTTACTCAAGCAGAGAGAGCCTCTGCCAGGGAAAAGAGAGATTGCCAAATGCTTGCACTGGTTTAGGGGTCTGGTGTTACACATTAGAAAACTGAGATGATTCAAATTCTTTTAAGTTTTTCCCTCACAGCATATTTGTTGAATTCTGGTCTGGGCAGAATTTGCCTGTTATTAATTTTGCCATTCCACAATTTTCATCTATTTATCATTATTTAGCTTTTAGTGTGTTTCACTTAAAAAGTATGTGATTTTTTTTAAAAAACACAAGATCTCCCAGTTTCTCTCTTTTAAGATGGAATTTATCTTGTTCACTTTTAGTTTTCAACTATATGTTTGATTTTATTTCTGCCCTTTTTATATAGCTGTGTCTTTGACTTTATTATTATATTTTTAAAAATTTTCCTCTTGCTATTTAGAAGTCAAATCTGCTATCCCATTCTACTAGTAGTTAAACTTTATCATGTTTGTTACAATTAGGATAATGGTGTTATTGATGACAAGATCCCAACAGAAGAGGGTACAACATGACTTTAATGACAGAGGATGTGGAATGTGAATGTTATCAACAACATCAGTGGTTCCACTAGATGTGGTTCCACCATCTGATTCCAGCAGATGTGAGAAGCTCCGTTTTCACAGAGGGCTTTATTTCTAGATCTCCCTTATACCCGGGTGTCCTCAAGACTGGCCCACTCACCAGAAGCTACTGATATAAACAACTCCAGCACATTCCAGAGTGTTTACTGAGATATTGAATGAAACAAAGATCAATTTCCCAAAAACCCAGAGCACTCCTCAGCAGACTCAGGCTTCCGATGTGTCTGAAGTCTGCTCTTGCTACCCATTCCAGAATTCCAAATTTAATCTGTGTCGTCTCAGCAGGCCTTATCTTTTCTTCTCTTCCCTCCACCCTTCTTTGTTTTTTCCCTTCTTTAGTTGGTTGTTTCCTTAACATTTGTCACTTCTCAGCCAGACTATAGGGAGGAGAATGTAATCTATCCATTAAACATATCAAAGTATTCGATCATTGTTATTAATGAAATTATTTGTCATCTCTTAACTTCCTCCATTTTCAGTAGATATTGGGGACTGGGCACTGGACTCCCATCAGTAGGTGAGATTTTTTTCTAGCATACTTGATGTTTTTTTTGTCTTTTTCAAGCATTCTCATGGATATGTAGCCTGTCACAGACTCAACAGATTCTGTTTTGCCCTCTTCTCCCAGAAGACCATAAGTCATGCTGCTATTTCCAATCTAAGTATGAATACCTTTCTTTGTACTTTAATATAAGAGCTTATTAATGCATTTACTCCACTTTCCATTAAATTTGGTACACCATGCTAAAAGACATACTAAACGATGCATTTAAATTACAGTGTCTTCCACAGTTCTGAATTTTTCATTTCCCTTTTCAAAAACCCTGGAGTTGGATCTAAGTGTGCTGTGTCCCAGGAAGTATGCTAATTCTGTATTGAAAGTAAAAAGGCAATCCCAACCTTCTCCAAGGGTAATCTAAATACTACATGTGCATAGAACATGATAACGCAGAGAGCATCCTGTTCAGTAGACAAGGGAAAGGAAATGGAAAGAAGAAACAAATATGGTGCTTAAAATTGCACCTAAAACTTGCTTCTAACCATTTTCATGAATGTTAAAGTCATTTTTAAACTTTTTTCTCAAGCAGTCTTAGTTATTTGCTCTAGTTTTTTAAAGACTTTTGGACAATTGTCGATGTAATTATTAAGAATCCTGTAATTATGAGTATATGTCATTTTAGTCAAAACCATTTAAGAAAGAATGCTAGAAAGTACAATTAAAGTGACATCATGAAATGTCAGTAATGTTTACAACTTTGCCCAAAGTAGCTCAAAGTAGGTCAATTTCTTTTGGTCACAGTATTTTTACATTGTTGTGTTCCACCAGAGGTGGCTCATAAAAGACACTAGCATACTTAGATTCTGTACAGCTGTGCATGATACCACCCACAGAGAATGGGGCTTGCACCAGGCGTGAGAAATTTCTTTTGCCATTCGCAAAGGGATTTATACACTCCTGAACACCCACCACCCTTCCTGACCTGCCTGTTCTACAGACTCCGGCTACAGGCTGCAGGGGAGATCAGTTTCCCAGGAGCACCCTTCATTTTTCTGATGCTTGTAATCAAACAAATGTTTCTCCAGCATTCTACAAAAGTAAGATCTGACCCACTGCCCACTACACCAGGCATTCTTGCTCCCAGCTGTGCCTCACCTGGTTAAGATAAGGCCTTTAGCAGGTTTCTACATCCCCATGTTCCCTCATTGACAGAGAAGACCTGTAAGAACATTTAATTTTGCCATCTCACCCAGCCACAGCTAATGGTTTTAATTCCAACCTCCTAATAAGTTTTCCCTTTGAGTATCTATTTCAAGTATCCTGACTTATTAATAGTATTAGACTGGACCATTTAAAGTTGTCAATATTCAGTCACTTTTGATATACAAAAATGGCAATTTCATGTGGTTTAATCTAATACATGATGTGTTCCCATTCACTGTATTACTATTTGTATTTATATAGTCTAAGATTATTTGGGCACCTTCTTTTATCCTGGCATCTCTCTCTTGCTTCATTTATTATTGGATTTGGGTCCTTTCCTGAAGTCCTCTCCTCTGTTATGATATAAGTGACATGTACTAAGATAGCACAATGTTGTGCATTAGGTGAAGGCACAGACTCTAGAACCAAATACCAGAGTGCAAACCCCAGGTAAGCCAAAATCTAGGTGTATGATCTTACACAAGATCCTGAACTTCAGCAGAAAGAGGGTAACAAACCCCACCACAGTTGGGTTAATATGTATGAAAAGTGCCTGACACAGAGTAAGTACTACAGAACTATTTTAGATCCATATAAATCAACAAATTATCTTTATTTCAATCTCCATGTAAATAACATTAAAAAAAAATCATTACTGTCAGCTTATCTGTGCCTGGTCTGACCACTCTGATGAGATGTCTAGGCCTGTGGGATTTTAGAGACCCCTGGATGATGGCCCTGGTCAGTGCCCACTTCACTCTGAAATTGTTGGGAAATCTGGAGTAAGTCCAAGAGGTAAACTCCATTTGCTTCTCATATTCAAGGGAAAATGACTTTTCTACTTTGGTCTAGCCAAGAATTCAAGATATCATTGATGTAAAAGAAACGAGAAATGCAAATAGGGGCCCTGAGAAATTCAGTGTTGTTTAAGAGTGGAAATAAAGCAGATATAAAATTTAATTAAATAAAGATCCCCTGTAGTCATTAAGTCATAGAATGTAGAAAATTCTCTGTGACATTTCCCTGCTGTTTATTAGCACTGATGTCTCACTGAGTGGGGTATTGGGACAAAATCCTAAGCAAATATTTACACTATTTCAAGAAGAATGCTAAGTCAGCTGTTGGGAGAAAATGGATGAAGTCAAAGAAGAAAAGAAATTTAGGCTTTTCTAATCTGTCTCCATCTTGAATTTGTAGAGATTTGAGAATGAAAGAGGGATTCAAGATCTGCTCAATGAAGAAGTTATATTAAGAATATTGGCTAAGCTGGAGGCTTGCTGGGTGATCCATTAAAAGAGAAGAAAATCTGGGAAATAGAGATAAATACTAGAGACAAAATACAATTGGGAAGGAGTAGGAAAAAGTTAGAAAATAAATATGCACTTAGTAAATTAATGAATCTAAATAAACTAAAAGAGATTAAAATCTGTTTCAAGAGGAAACTTGCAAGAGCAGGCAAGACTAGCAATCACACCTAAAACAGGGACGGAGGTCAAGGGTGTCATGGGAAAACCAATCCTGTGGAAGTTCCTAAATCTCATCTCAGTCAAAACTGTCCAGTTTCTCTCCTTTTTTTTTTTTTTTTTTTTAGGTCTTTTAAAAACAATCACCAGGGGTGTGTCACTTTCAACTTTACCATTTGATGTTGATGTATGATGTTCATCCATACTGACAAAGGGAAGAGTATGGTGTAATAGGTAAAGAATTCCTAGAATCTAGATGCTCAAGAATGACCAACACCGAATAATTGAAAGCATCTAGCCATGTTGGACTCACCAGTAATTAAGAGAGTTTCCTCTAGTGAGGTAAAGACAGTATTTCAAACACATCCAAGTGTAATTCATAGATTTGATGCTATCTTTGCAGTTTGGAAGATCAGTTTTTCAGGTAGGGAGTTCTGTTTCCGGCTATGGTAGACTAATATCTATGGAATAAACCACTCTACAGAAGATAATTAGAAGACCTGGACACAGCACTTGAAACCAATGCCTGAAGTTCCTGGAGAGTGAACAGAGATGACATATCTGGAGCAGAATGCTTGTTTGCTCAGAGGAGGGAACTTGAGGAGCTTCTTAAGTAGGTTCCCCTCTGTACGGCTTTTATCCTGGGCTAGGTGCAGACCAGGGACACACACACAAATCCAATCTTTTTGGCCAGGGTAATCAAAAACATGTAGCCACAAAACCTTAACCACTAAAGAGAATAGGTAAATCTTACAAGGGTAAGAGCCAGAAAAGGAATCCTTAAATTGTCTGCCCACACTTTTGACTGCCCCTTGAACCACGCGCGCATAAAACAGACTCAAAGCAGCCCAAAGGCAAAAGATCTGAACTGAGACTGGAGATGCCACTCAAGAAACCAAGAAGATTTTGAAGTTCAAGTGCAGCGAGAAAATTACTTGCTAAAACAAAAGTAACAACACCCATCAAAGAAAAATAGGAGAATCAAGAATCTCCACAACTTAACATCCATAATGTCTAGGATACAATCCAAGATTGCCTGAAATACGAAAAACCAAGAAAAAGAAACACATTCTCAAGAGAAAAGGAAAGCCATTGAGATTGGGTCTAAGATGAACTGCATGTTAGAACTATCAGACACTATCAGACAAAAATTTTAAAGTGATATTATCCCTACATTCAGTAAAGTAAAAATAAGCAAAAAACCATATTTTTAATGAATGAAAATCTCAGTGAATAAATGATAAATTCAAAAGAGAAATAGAAACCATAATAAAATAACCAAATGAGAACTCCAGAAGTGAAAAAAAAACTTTATAAAATCAAGATGACCTACACAAATGGACAGATATTTTCATGAATTGGAAGATTACTATCATGCATTAGAAGACTCAATTTTGTTGGTAATCCTTCCTAAAATGATCTATGGATTCTATGCAATCCTACTCAAAATGCTAACAGATATTTTAAATGAAATTTGATGTCAATTTAAAAATTTCTGTGGAAAGGCAAAGGACCCAGAATTCTTTAGGTAAGTGAAATTACGCCTGCTATCCACTAGTGGGAATATATAATTCTCAGCAAAGACAGAGTAGTACTATCCCATTTACTCATCAACTCAGCTATCTAGAAAAAGTGGATGACCTGTAAGAAAATGTCTTTATGGATGAAGGACATGGCTAAATTACATCAGAGAGATGAGGAGCCACTCTCACACCTTTAGTCCCACCACTTTAATGTAAATAACATAGTTCTAGTTGTGTGTGTGCATGTGTGTGTGTTTGATGGAATTCAGACCCATGGCAGACGCCTCAAAAAGGGAGCTTCTGGGTCTAACATGGCTGGGAAGTAAGTCTTACCTAATAATCCCTCTGGAGAGTCACTCTGCCTGTTTACTTGAGGCATGGCTCTGAGACTCACTGCAGATTCAGACCTAGTTAATGTTGTCTTTCAGCATATAAACTGAAACTTTGGGAAAATCATTTGGATAATATGTAAAATTAAGATGATTTATTTAAAAGGCTTGGTCAGCTATTATCTACTGATGGCCCTCAGTGCTTCCTAGGTGGCATCAAACAGCCAATTAAGGGCAGTGGGACTATTGCAGAAAGGGAATATATATATATATATGTACATATATATATTTTTAAATGGGCATCTTCTTACTGAAATAACAAGATTTTTAACTACTGGGAACATGTAAAGTGAGGAAGTACAGTGTAACAGTTAAGAATGTGGATGTTAAAATGGCTACAGGTAATATTCTAAAGAATGTGGAGAGAAGAAGTCACAAAAAGTAATTGAATTATATCATTATACGATTCCTTGGAATTTGAATGGTTTTACAGCATTAAGGAGAAAAACATTTATTTACGTTAATTAACTTAAACTGAATCTTATTTTAGTTTGTTGTCTACAAGAAGGTTCTAAAGATAAGTACGGTAATATAATTTGGAAGGTCAAAATGATTGAATCATCTATACCCTGAATGAACAAAAAAATAAGGGGTTAAGAGTAGGCTTTGCATTGGAAATGAGTAACTTAGCAGGGGAAAAAACGAAATATTAAAATTTAATATATATAGCATGTTCAAGGACATCAGCCTTTAATTCCCATGGCCATTGTCCAGAAGAACAGTAGCAGACTATAACATATGCGTTGGACTTGATTGGTTACCCCACTTATTAAAATATTACCATCTGGGTCATGGCAACATAAAATTCAATTGAATTTTTCCTCAGTTTATGTTTTTCCAGACTGCATTTCTATTCATTTTAGTTAGACCTCTTAGGGTGGTCTACATAGTCTCTAAAATGATGTTTAGTTGCAAACGCATTACATTTTTCCTTCTTTTTTTTTTTTTTTTGTTCAAACCAGATTAGGATGTATACATTTTTCTTGAGTAAGTCAGCTGTTTCATGATTTCTCAGGGAATAGGCCAAGAACTATCACCATCAGAAACATCAGGGATGCGTGTTAAAAATGTACACTTCTAGGCCTAGTGGAAGACTCTGGTAGAGAATCTGCATTTCCAGTAAGTACCCTGGATGATATTTACACACACTAAAGTTTGAGAACCACTGAACTATTGGATGATGCAGAAGGGGAAACCAGATGGTTATTACTGACCTTCCCTTGTCCAGAAAAGCAAAGTATGTAGTGGCTGTTCCAGGTGGCCTTCCTAGTTTTTGAGAGCCAGAATAGCAGAGATTTAAGATCCCCAGATAAGCTTTGGAGTAGGGTTGCCAGTCAAAGCACAGGATACCTAGTTAAACATGAATTTGAGATAAACAACATATAATTAGTTAGCATACGTGTGTCCCAAATATTGCATAGGAAATACCTATGCTAAACAATTATTTGTTGTTTACCTGAAATTCAAAATAACTGGATGTCCTGTATCTTTATTTGCTAAATTTGGCAACTCTACCCTAGAATCAAATAGGTCTGGGTTTGGATCTGCCATATTTGTTGGGTTACCTTGTAAAATTTTCTTCACCTCTCTAAACTTCAATTTCCCAAACCGTGAAACAAACAAACCAAAAAAACCCAATAAAAACAAACAAATAAATACCCCCACAAAAACCTACTTTAACTGGATTATCAGGAAAATCATATCACATTTATTATATAATGTAATCTTTCTACACAGTGTCTGACACATATTAAAATTTCAGTAATATAGCTTTTATTGTTATTGCCTTTGCCAATAATAAGTAACAAGTCAAAGAGAGCTTCCAAGTTTGGTTAAAAAATAATGTTTTTGGTTGAAAATTGACAATGTATAAATTTTTCAACTCAGCACATTAATGGAACATATAAACAGCTAATTCAATATTCCACCTTTAGTCCACCCACTTCCTTTTTATGTTTGGTTCTTTACTACCACTGTTATCACTAACTAAAAAACAAAATGTCTATGGATTTTTTTTCATTCAAGGCTCTCTCTTGTGTTTGTAAGTTTTATAAATAATTTAGGAAATCTAAGCAGTTTGTTCTTTATTTTTTTAAGAATAGTAATATTAGACACCATATTTCACAAAAATTGAGGTAAGTTCATTATATTTATTTGTGAGTGTCAGACTCACCATTCCAATTATTAAATAACATTGTTAAAGTTTTTTTATTCCAGTATTAACAGTATCAATAAGTATACATATTTTAAGCCTCTCCTGTTTCTGTTTCCTTAAAATAGACATTTTGTTGAAGAAAACTCTTTTTTCTAAATTATTTTGATAAATATTGGCAGTTGTTTGGAATCTAGATTTCTTATAAAGAATGCATATGCCATACAGTCTCATGCCAATTTACTTATTCATTCTTGAAGAAATTTTCTGCAAAATAATCACTTGTGTACTGGAAAAACGGGCAACTGTGGAGTTTAATTTCACAGTTTTGCAACATGTCATACTTTTGGAGGGCTTTTTAATTTTATGCAATATTTGGGAGAAAATTTTTGGTTATTTACTGTGTATGCATTATTTCTTGAATGCATAGCATTGTAAATAGCATGTTTTAGGTTCTAAATTATAATATTTACATACTTCTGAGTACAAACATAGAGATAACTCAAAGTCAACATCTACAAATTTCAACCATATAATCTTGAGAGTAAAAGACTTCCAGAACTAAATGTAAAATATCATACCGTTTATATGTGTAAAATAAGCATGTCAATACTATACAATGTTTATGGATGTATCAGGTATAGTAAAGAGACAAAGACATACCAATAGATGAAGTATGACATGTTGTTCTTATTTTCTGTGTAGGCAGAACCAGCACCTCCTGCAAAACTAACATGGCTCGTGTGTGTGTGTGTGTGTGTGTGTGTGGGGCATAAAAGAGTGACTTAAAATATGGTCTTGTCTTCCCTTATGGAACTCCTGTTGTGTTGCAGGTGTTACGCTGGTGGCCATGGCACTAAGCAGGTGTCGCCACCTTCATTCAGTCTTTTCTTTTTCAGAATACTCCGTTTTATTTGTTTAAAAATTGTTTTCTATTTTTTCTTAATTTCAAAGTATTATGGGGGTACAAATGTTTTTGGTTACATGGATTGCTTTTGTAATGCTTGAGTCAGGGTTAAAAGTGTGCCCATCACCCAGATAGTGTTCATTGTACCTGGTAGGTAGGTTTTCGTCCATCTCTCCCCACCCCCTCCCCTCTGCTTGACTTCCACTGAGTTTTACTTCCCTCTGTGCACGAGTCTGCTTATCAGTTAGTTCTTTATTCTTGACGTAATACTCAGAGTAAGGAGATCGAAGATCAAATAAGCAGATCAGAAAATGAACAGACAATCTAAAGAAATTTATTCAAAATTTAATTTGAGAACCTTCCTCTTAAAAATACTTTATGTAACTCTTTAGGCTATTTCCCCCCCTCTAAACTATGATGTTACTATATATCTGTGGCAACAAAAACCACATTTTATTTTACAGTATGAACTTCTTTATAACACTGCTTCATGTATTAATTTTAAGTTTATGAGAAGAATAAAAAGTACTTTTCATTGCTCCCATAATTTTTTTCTCTTCCCATTGTTTTCCTATTAGATTTCTCTGCATGCATAATCATGTAAAATATGTAATTCTAAAAATTATACTAAAGAAATGCTGTATATATGTATCAAAAATGTTTTAAATTTTTGAAAACCTCAAAAATATTAGCTACTCTATCTACTTTTAGACATAGTGTGGAATACTTTATTTCCAGAGGTAATTCTGTTTTTTAATCTTCTGCCTTTGTCATATGACTTTAATAATGGCTAAGTAACCAGAGTAGAGGTTAAAAGGACAGACTACTCTTAGTTGTCTTCTTTGGGTCTTGAACATTGTAAATCACCCGTGATTCTCAATATGATTTATTGGGTTGACAACAAAACAAAACAAAACACTTCTTCAAAGTCCAAACTTATGTAAATAAAGTGTAGCATTTCAGTCTTATGGATATCTCCATGTCTTCAATTCTTTTAAACAAACCCTTTAAAGGAGTTGTTTTAGGATTTTCATCAAAACAAGAGTATCTTCTAAACAAAGTGTGCAGTTACTTTGAAGGCCTGCTCTAAATTCTTAAAGGAATTTTTTTGAAGAAAAGACCTGGGGGGAGAATTAAAGGAGGAATTGAGATGTGAAAATCTTGGCAGATAAAGTGTGAAAATGAGTACTAACTACACCTTCCATTAAAAAAATATTTGAATGAATTCTGATTTACAAATATATTATTTTATCCAGATAATGCATAATATGAAGGACTTCTCTTAGTTGGACAGGGCTTAAGAGTTAGGGTAACAATAAATAAATAAAGGAATTAGCAACATTCCCTATTAGTCTTTTTCCTGAGTTACTTCTCAAAGTTCTGGATCATCCTAGCCATAAAACAAATCCTAAGGCTCCATAGCAATCATTGGTCCATTAGGTCTCAGATTTGTAATTTTTTATTTTGCGCTTTTGGTATCACACAGATAAAAGCATCTTTCTGAGGAATCATTTTGCCATTGAAATATACTGGAGAAGTGGCAGTATTGTTTAGATAAAACTTTTTTTTTCATAGAAATGAAAAAGTTTGATAGTGTGTCTCAGTTAGGGAAGGAAGCCAAATGGCAAAGACAGCAGTGGTATTATCCACACAGCATCGTTTTCTAGTGTTGCTAGCTTTACATATAATAGCAATTCTTATAGCAATAGATAAGCAAGAAAAATATACTTCCACCATTTAATTTCATGGAAGACAGCACTATCTGACTTTGGGAAAATATCTGACAATAACTTTATGAATAAATAGGTGGTTTTCTTTTGTACATTGAAGTTTATTTTACAAGACCATAGTTTGATAGGCCCATATTGGTTTTGTTTATCCTGGCTGTGGGGAAGGGCTCGGTGCTCTGTTTCTGATAAATTTCTCCTTGTTTTGAGTTATGACAGATATTCCTTTGAATATGGTATATGAAAATATTCTAGCACCAAACCAAGAATATCTAACCTTATTTATGTCTGTATTCTATCCTTAAACACAAACAGCTGTGCACACATACATCTGTCTCATGTCTGACCAAGTACTGCTGTCCCGGACTTCATATACACAAATAAATGTTCCCCCTTTTATGGGAAATTGTGGCTGGCGCAGCAGGACTTTTGAAACCCACATGCTTTTTTCAAATTTTACTTGCACAAACAAAAAGAGGAAGAACACAGATGATCCAGGTTTGGAATTGCTGACTTTAGAGTCAGTACAGAATGGCCAAAGAGTCCCTATTTTGACATAAATAAATAAATAAATAAATAAATAAGTAAATAGAGTATGTATGAAAAAAATATTACATAATTTGACAAATTTGAACCAAAGTTATGCCTTGGAAATGGAAAAGTAATTCTAAAGTCTTCATTAGGGCAGCTTTCTGTATGATCTTGGGAAAGCAATTTACTGATGAGTAGTGAGATCAGATGAAGGAAATGTTTGACACATTTCATGGTTCCGTTATTAAATACACTGAGAAGTCACAGGCCACGGAGAGATTCAAGAAGTTCCCCATTTCAATGATAGGATCAGGAGATATGTTTATTTTTATTTCATTCATTGTGCTTATATATGCTCCCCAATTTTCTCTAAAAAATATGAACTACTTTTATAATCAGTAAAAGAGAAGTTATTAAAAATAATTTCCCAAACTTTGCCTTGAGGTTGATAGCTCAAACCAATCATATAAAGGGATATGGACAGGTTTTTAAAAATATATATTTTAAAAATATAGTTTTAGAAAATTGTTTTGTTCTTTGCTCCTCATCTGGAAAAAAAATAATCACCCTGCCTGGAAGAATTGATTTCAAAATGAAACAAGCAAATAGAAGCAAGTGGCAGAAAGTATACTGATAAGTAAGAAGCCAAGAAAAGCCCCTGTAAATACCATGTAGTTCATAGTCTTGGTATACTTACGTTACAGTAGATGGCTCTGTTTTGTCTGGGGTATTCATTTATATATTAATTGTTCAATACCTATAAAAGCCAAACAATATATCTAGGGAAATTTGAAATATTTCTCAAGCATTCATAATTATTTCTATTCTGATTGCCAGTTCAAGATGGCAGACAGGGCACACATGTGTTTAACTTACCTTCCTCCTCAACACTATTAAATTATAGTAAATTGCACTAAATAAAATAAGTCCATAACAGAACAGGGTCATCAGTGCCTCACAGACTGTGAGGCATCCCAACAGAAAGACAGATATGAAATTTAAATTTTTCTGAAGTATGAACTAGTGTGAGTCTACTCTTCCTGCTGGACCCTTTAGCAGCTCTGCTTTGGGCAGTTAGGAGAAGAGAGGGCTATCATTTCATTAGGACTGCAAGCTGGAAAATATATATATATATATTTTAAATATATATTTACACATTATATATATATAGTATATATATATATAATGGAAAACCATATTTAATTATAATGGATAAGGGTTTTGAAGGAAAAAAATAGGGCACAGTAATCAAATTAAAACAGTGTATATTGATGCAGGGATAGAGAAAACAATGAGATAGAGTGAAATCAAGAATCAGATCTATACACCTTTGGAAACTTGATATATATCAGGGATAGCTACATAAATGGATGGGGAAAGGAAAGACTGTCCAAGACAGAATAATGCAGAATAACTCATTATCCAGATTGGAAAAAAATTAATTTCTGTTACTATTTCTTACCATATACAAAATAAATTCTAGGAGATTAGTGGCCATAGTATTAGAAAGAACAAAACTTCAAAATTAGAAATAGAATAGAAATAAAAAACATCCAAACATCACATTGTACCCCATAAGTATGTAATACATACACTTATTATCTGTCAACTATAGCAGTGGTTCCTAACCTTTTTGGCATCAGGGATCAGTTTCATGGAAGAGAATTTTTCCATGTGCTAGGGGGGTTGGAGGGGAAGGAGGTGGAGCTCAGGCATTGCCGCAAGCAATGGGGAGCAGCTGTAAATACACTTGCTCGGGGCTCACCGCTTGCTGTGTGCCCATTCCTAAGTTTCATGGAAGACAATTTTTCCAGGGATGAGAGGTGGGGGCAGAGCTCTGCAGCCCAGGGTTGGGGATTAAAGGACAAAAATATGAAAAAATAACTATAAGGGGATATATGTGTGACCTTTATATAAGGAAGAATTTTTTAAGTCGCAAAGATCACAAATCATAAGAAAACAATAAAGATGACTATATATGTATTTTCAGTATACTCTATAGATTAAGAATATTTGCAGCACATGTAAAGGTTTTATGTTCAGAAAATATAAAGAACCCCTATAGGTATATAACAAAATGAAGAAAAACAAAGGACACAAATAGGCAATTGAGGAAAAACAAAAGAAAAAGAAAAAGAAAACCATAGAGAGCTTAGGTACCCTCTGATTATCTTGGAGACAAAATCAACTTGCACCTCTCATGGTTATGCTGACCAACGTACGAGTGAAAAGATGTTCTGCCTCAGTAGTGTCAGTGCTCTACAGCCAGGGGCCACTGGGGATATACCTTGGTTATGTAACAGAGAGAATGGCCTGAAAAAGGGTAAAAATGTTTTCTGTCTCTTCAAGACCCCCTCACCCTTTTTGAGAACTAAAACTTACATCCCCGCCTCAGGCCAGAGGGTGGGGGGGTGGGGCGGGCAGGAGAGTGTCCTCTATTCTTTATGTCACAGGAGATGGCTGGGGGAATTGCCCTGGTAGGAGGTCACGAGATTGTCTTAGCTGAAGATGGGATTGTGAGATTAATCAGAACCTTTAAAAGCTCCGTACTTCTGCTCAGAGGCAGGACGTTGGTACTTTGAGAGAGGAGTATGCCAACCTCCTCATTTGCCAGCAAATTAATAAATTTCTCTTTGATTCTCCTCAAACCACTTGTCCTTGTTCTGATGCAGCCCTGGGGACAAGTGGGGACAACGGCAGAACTTTCAGTAACAGTTGAACAGTTTGGGTTGATTGCTTGTGCTGAGTCGCTCACTGTGGTACACTATGAGGCATCTCAGTAAGAGGGTGCTGGAAAGGCTTGCTGTGGAGCTGGGCTTGTGTTAGCTGATAGGAGTTAGGGCTTAAGAAGTGTGGCTGGCTTTGCTCTGAATTGGATGCTGTCCGAAGTGGAATAATTGTATGATTGAGCATTTTGTTAAATCTTATCTAAAAGGAGGAAGAATGAATCTAAAGCTGGACTTGGTAAAGAAGCAGCAGCACTCAGATTAGCCAGGATAGAGGTGGGTTTGGTCATTTTTGCTGTTTAAACAACGTTCATATTTATGTCTATATTCAAACATGATTATACAGTACTCTGCTTTTTTTCCTCACCTATCACAGTCACAGATGGCTTTGTTTGATGTTGGTGTGGTGTGAAATTGTTTATGTTCAATTTGAGAGCACCGAGGCCTAAGTATAATAGGAAAAAGTTGGAAACAACTTAAATGTCCATCAGCAGGAGAAAATGGATATAAAACAACATAGAACTTAGAAAAAAAACAATCAAAATTATATATACAGCATACAATATTTTAAAATGTACAAAAATTTATGTATACAGAATAGAATTTTTAAAAACATACAAAACATGTAATATATTGTTAATGGATGGTGAAAATATATTTTAAATATATATTTACACATAAATATATTATTAATTATGATAAAGCTATAAAAATATTTATGATATAATAAGTACAAATTTAAGGTAGTGGTTATATCTGGGAAAGAAAGACAGTGAATTGAGGAGTACACTATGGGCTTCAACAATTTGAAATACTCCATTAAAAAAGATTTTTAAAAATTATGTCAAAAATACCAACATTTATAAAATTAGGTTGTGGTTATATGAGTATTTATATTATTATTCTTTATATTCGATGCTTGATTTTTTCATAATTATAGAGAATTAAATCATAGTTTCAGGAACTTGCACTCCAAAATCTTCTGTACTTTTCTGCCTTATTCTCTGCTTCCCTGCAGAAAATCTACACATAGCTTCCTGTAGTGAAAAATAATATCCTTCCAAGAGAGGGGCCTGTCCAACTTATGTGAGCATCAAAGGTAGATTTCAGATAGAGGTTAAATAGAAGGAGTTTGTTTCCATCCTTGAAATTCTTGAAGAAAGAGGAGGAAAGTGGGTGGGGGGTGGGAAGTGAAGAAGGAGAAGACAGTAAAGTCTAAACTGTCAAAAATCCTAGTAGAGTTATGTAAGCCTTTCAGAATTACAACTAATACATCCTGTTTTTCTCATTAGCAGTTGGAAATCCCTCCCCTCCAGGTAGTAATTTAAATGTGGTTTAGGACACTTGTATGAGTGATCAGAACTATCAGATTAAGGCAGCAAAGTGGAATGTTAACAATTCAATTGGTCTCATCCATATAATGCATTTAGTTCATCTGGTTATAATTTACTAACATACAACATTAATATTCTCAGAAAGTTAGAAAAACCATGGAAATCCACTCTAGTGACAGGAAATGGTATTCTTTTGTATAATTATAATAAATCTCACTTTCTGGGGGTGAAATACAGCCTTTCAAAATGATATCTTTAATATGTGAAACTTTTTTAATTGAAAAGATTTTTAAAGTACTTTTCTTCAACAGCATATTATGTTTAAGAAAAATGGAGTAGGCCAGGCGCGGTGGCTCATGCCTGTAATCCTAGCACTCTGGGCGGCCAAAGCGGGTGGATCGTTTGAGCTCAGGAGTTCGAGACCAGCCTGAGCAAGAACGAGACCCTGTCTCTACTTAAATAGAAAGAAATTATATGGACAACTAAAAGTATATATAGAAAAAAATTAGCCGGGCACGGTGGCACATTCCTGTAGTCCCAGCTACTCGGGAGGCTGAGGCAGGAGGATTGCTTGAGCCCAGGAGTTTGAGGTTGCTGTGAGCTAGGCTGACACCATGGCACTCTAGCCCGGGCAAAAGAGTGAGACTTTGGCTCAAAAAAAATACCAAAAATAAAAAAAATTAAAAAAATAAAAATGGAGTAAATTTACAAGTTGATGGGAGCCCTAATAGTTAACTGATCATTTGTTTCTTGTTTCTTTTTACAATTGAAGCAGCTTAGTTCTTTTACTTTACTTTGAGTTTACTTATAGACAGATTTTTTTTCTACACTGCTGAGTATTACTTCACTATCAAAGAAAATGGAAAATCATTATGAGTTCATTTGCAAGCTTCACTCTGAAACTTGCCAGGTTTCAGTCCATATATTTATGAAGTGTTCTAAGCAGCTTTACGAGGTATAATTCAATATTTTAAAGAAATTGATGTCTTTTAGTTTCATGAACACTTGAGAAAGTAATGATATAAAGTTTAAATTTCTGCAGAAACACAGTGCACATCTGTTGTGATTCATCAAAAATTCACAGAAGCAGCTGATTCCAAAGATGCTTTTAATGAAACAGAAGAAAGGCATTAACAAATATTAAAGAAAAACTTTTCAGAACACGTGTTAAAGGCAGGAGGAAGACTTCATTCAAGAAGAACTGCTGCAGTGGGAGCTTTGCAGTAGGGGAGAGAAATCAGGCTCAACTCGGAATATGACAAGGACAAGTGGAGATTTACAGCCAAGGAGCAGGGTGGGAGTCAGTGGATGGAAAATTACTAAGTGGAAACATCAAGGCTGGGGGGATTCTGGCTAAGCTGACGTGATAAGATTCTTGTTAAAGGCGGGCCAGGTGATAAGATATCAAGGGTGGGGAAGAGGAATTTGATCAGATACCAAGGGTGGGGGTTTTCCCTAAACTAACAGAAGGATTCTTGGCAAAACTAGGCTAAGCAGTCCAAGATGAGAGTCCAAGGTAAATTTAGTCAAAAAGAGGACTCAGGAGCCTGCCTCAAGTTTTCACATCTAGAAAATGGGAATAATAATAAAATTATAATTATTGTTGTAAGGATTAAACAAAATGAATTGTTAGTGCTTAGCATAGATCTTAGCATAGAAAGAGGTAAAAATATTAACTGTCATTTTATTATTATTTGTTTTTAATTCTCACAGCCTACCTAGCATATAATTTATACTTAGGAAATATCGTTGAATTGATTCCAAAGGCAAATTCTTAATTTTAAGTTTTCAGCTAGGTCTAGATAGAGACCAATGAGTGGGACCCGTCCTCCCCATTTAGGAGCTCATAGTTCTGCTGTTCATGAAATCACAGCTGGAACGTAAGGAAGGCTTACAGCTATCCACTGACTGGGTTAGGATGCCGTGGGGTCGTAGCATCCAAATAAGTCTCCAGCCTACAAGGCAACTAAGTTTAAAAAGCCAAAGGACAGCATGCCAAGTCATGTGTTGCAAATACTTGGCACAGAATTGTAACTTTTTCAGAAGATCTGAGAAAAGCCTAAGGGTGCAGTCAACCATTTTGAGAAAACGTTATCAAGTCTTCACTAGGAATGTTCCTAAAGATAAGCAATCTTGGCACAGCCCATGGCGGGAAAAATGTGTCTTCAAGACACGATATACTCTGTCTTGTTTGGTGTATGGCAAGTACTCAATATTCGTTGTATTATTAGTGGTAACCATGAAAATAAGTAAGTTCTACAACACTTACTATATAGTAATAGTGGATTTTTAAAAAAAAATCAATATTTACCTAGATGGTCTAAAAAATAGTATTGAAGTCTGATATCCTGAGCTACCTACTTGTATGTCATATACTTGCTTATGGAATTGTAAATATTCATATCAATTCAATACAAGGCCTCCAGACTGTTGTATTCCAGCTGTAGAACCAAGTGAAATAAAAATCAGGGCCAATCCTGGGTTTATGTGACAAAAGCAAACCTATTCAGAGAGATAAGGCATGTTAGAAGTGCGAAGCAAAGTCATTTTTCTGATATGATAGAAGGATCCAAGAGCCAAAGAGAATTAATGTTACAGTCAGAAGTATGAGTAAGAGCCCAGGCCAAGAACCACCTAAAGGTATAACAACAAGCTGATAGAAAATGGGCGTTTGGAAAGGAAACATAGAAGGACCAGCATATTTCCAGCTGGCAGAAACTTACCAGGATTCAGCTCCTTTTAGAGGGTGGAAGATAAGCCTTGAAGGTTTAACCAGCCTCCTCTGCTTCTAATCCCAAAGTTACTCAGTCTGCAGAGTAGAACTCAGTGATTGTTAAGCTCTTATTCAGCGACAGCTGAGGTCATGGTCTCAGGAGCCAGGCAGCACAGGTCTAACCCCTGGCTCTGAAGGTTCTTAGCTGTGTGATTCCTCATGGCCACTTAAATTGCCTGTGCCTTCATTCGCTCAGCTGTAGAAATTGGAATAATGGTAATATCTACATTACATAGCTGTCAGGATTAAATGAGTTATCTGTAACAACATAGAATGTCTTGTTTGGTGTATAGTAAGTACTCAATATTAGTTGAATTAGTAATAGTATCCACGATAATCAGAAAATTCCACACAGTACTTGATGGATGGTAGTACTGGAATTTTAAAAAATCAACATTTAGGTAGAAGGACTCAAAAATAGTATTGGAGTCTGATGTCCCGAGCTACCTACTTGTGTTTCTCAGTGTGATGTCATATGTATTTGGCCTTTGTCCTAATTCATTTGACATTTATAAATGTATTTTTTCCCTCTAAATATTAAGTCAGATACCCAACATTGTATATTCAGATAACTCATAGACAGCTGTGGTGCACTAGACCAATTAATGTCAGATTATTTTGAATTCTCTTTTTAGGAAGTTTTGAAGTTATAACATCTTTAGGTTCATCATTTTTAGCACTTTAAAATTATTTTGGATTGTACATGGTGTATAGAAGTGTGTCTAGGACAGAAAATCCTTTTTAGAATTTCAACCTTGCACAAGGTTAAAATATGAGCTGCAGGATGAAGTTAAAGATGACATTTATAGGGAATTGATGTTGTTTTAACAGAAGGTTTCAGTTCTTGCCTTATTTCCTCTCTCTCTTCCCCCAGCTCCTTACTGTTGAATTTACTAATGGGCTCTTTAGCAGGCTTTGGCCTGTCCCAGTTGTTGAGCCAAGTCTGACTGGGGCAGGAAGTAACGTCAGCCAAGTCTTTTGAGGGGGCTTCAAATGAGTCACGCTGGCAGGTCAGCCTGGTGTACTGGGGCCAGAGGGAAGTCCTGGGAGCTGTATCACCTCTGGGTCTTTTTCTCCTCCCTCCCTCCCTCCCACTCCTGGGTTAGCTCAGGCTTCTGCCTTTTATTCCACTCCATAGAAAACTATGCAAGCATAACTAAGACTTAGAAGTCTTATAATTCATGTGAATGAATATATTGCTTTAATATGCTGTACTCAGTGACAAAATGTGTTGGGGGGTTTGCGTGGGGAGTGTGCAGTGGGGGGTGTGCAGTGGGGGGTGTCAGGGCAAGGACATTGAAAGAAAAATAGAAAACACGAATGACTGAAGAAAGTTTGAGGATTTGGATTGATTTAGAACAGGCTCATCAGGGCATACACCTCACTTCTCATGCATGAGATAATAGAATAGCAAAGAAAAAAAATGACATAACAAAATTTGATTTCATGGAAACCTATTTTTCTCTCTGGGAAAACTGACAATGTAATACAATGTAATTTCCTGAAATCTTTCTGAGCATTCATTATTAATGCTATGCTCAAGACATTCATTATTCACTCAACTTTATCGACTTACTGAGTATGTCCTCTGAGCTAGGCACTGGGCAAATAGATAAGAGTGAGTGAAATTATCAGCACCTCTGTTATGGACTCTAGAGTGATGGAGAAAGAACTACTAAAATACAGAATAGGAGTCCCTCACCTTTCCTGAGGCGTGGAGTGCCAGAGAGAGTTTCCCACACTAAGGCCTGGAGGATGAATAAGAGAAGTAGAATATCGTTCATTCTTTCAATGGCTGTTGATTGAGCACCCATATGTGCTCAACATTATTATGGTGCTGGGGATATAGCACAAAGAAAAAAAAATCTAAAACCTCTCACCTCATAGCACTTATATTCTAGTGATAAGAACAAAAATTGAAACAGTAATAATGAACATAGGTATTTTAGATGATGATAAATTCTATGGGGAAAAAAAAATCACACAGGGAACAGGGAAGAGGAGCTCATGGGGAGAAAAAGCCTGCAAGTGCACTGTTTGAATGCCTATTGCATGTGGGGGCTGTGATAGTAACCCTGCTCTTAAGGGACTAACCATCTGGTCATGAAAGAGAAACTTGGAACTGATTTTGTAAAATAGTATGAATGTTCACTGACAGACGTTGATTACTGGCCACCCTGGGGTCCTTATTTCCTCTTTCTGGCAATCATCCCTGATTTTGGTTTAAGGATCCAACTCTTTTACACCCTCTGACCAGGTAGTTTGATAAGTCCCATTGTCCAGTTAAGAAATGGAGTTGTAACTTAGGCCTAAATCAACAAGAAAGTCCATCCCTCTAGCACAAGCTCAAGGATGAGCATGTGTCTCAAGCCAATCAATGAAGCCCCAACCCAAGTGGATCTAAGAACTTTTTGCATTGGAAACACTCTTGTGGGGTGGACATGAAGAATCTGGAACTGCTGTGGCCATCTTATAATGACACAGAGACTGAAAATGGACTACACCTGCTTGCTGTTTACATATACAGTCATCTCTCCAGTTCTGCAGGGGATTGGTAACCCATATTCCTGCAGATACCAAAATTTGAGGATGCTCAAATCCCTTGTATGAAATGGTGTAGTATTTGCATGCAACCTACACACAGCCTTCCATATACTTTAAATTAAATCATTTCTAGATTACTTATAATACTTAATACAATGTAAATGTTTTCTAAATAGTTATTTATTACATTGTTTTTTATTTTATTTTTTATATTATTTTATTGCTGTATTGTGATTTCTTACTGTTTTTCCCCCCAATATTTTCCATCCTTGGTTAGTTGAATCTGTGGATGCAGAACCCACGGATAGGGAGGGCTGATTGTAATTTTTGTTCGCTTAACTTTGGGGGGAACATACGTAGGCTTTTATTTTATGTCAATTTTAAAATACTTTGCCTATAGTCTTCAAAAGAATAACAAGCTTTTAAAAACAGTTTCTCATGCTCGATGATGCTCATTGCCAGATGGCATTGTGTCAGTAGGAGAACCAACAAAAGATAAGAAGGACTTCAAGAAATCCTCCTTTACTGGGACAAAAACGTGAATCATTGTAACATTAACCAAAGCTCAAAGAGACAAAAAACAAGAGAAGACATTTGAAAAGGTAAAGGAAACATCCAGAGTGCACAAATACACAAATTGCTTTTTAAAGCATAATGAGTTCTCCTTGACTAGCTCAGACCAAAAAAGAGGAGTTTGTGCCTCTTCTAAAATGTGAAACTTTTGAAAATACTTTAAAGGAAATATGTGGATGACAGACCTTAAAAAGCAGCAGCTACTCTGGGACTCTAGTTTGATTGCATCTGAACACACTTAAGTTAAAATAATGGATTATTTAACTATTTTCCTATTCAACTACACATCAACATCTCAGACGTAAAAGTTCATTTATACCTGCTATGTTTTGGCTTTACTGACAGCTGTTTTAAAAGTTGTAGAATAAAATTTAAATATAGCACACTCAGAACTAGAGGTTCAGAGAGCTCCACTCTGCAACTTGGGCAGGCTGCATTTATAGACGGGAAATGGAAGTGAGGTACACAAACAGCTTGTTTATAGCTTGGGATTTGCCTTATTTGGGTCTGGTCTGATCTGTTATCAGCCTGTGACTGGCTGAAGCTTGGCTGCTGTAATTGGCTGAGACTCAGATAGTTGATATTGTTGATACTGTACTACTAAATTATGCTTTCAGTTTGCTTATATACAAAGTTAGGTTGTAGCTCATTATAAAGGGACTCAAGGAAGAGAAGCAGCCTCAAGCCAAATTTAGTTTAACTTAACAATATGTTGCAAAATTGAGACTTACTTAATATTAATCACAATTACCATTTATTAAGTACTTTCTAAATGTCAGAAATTTTATATGTGTTTTCTAATTCTCCTAACAACTCTTTACAACTTGTGTTATATTTCCTGTTTTTAAATAAGAATTAAAATTGAGGCACAGAGAGGTAAGTGAATTGCCCAATGTCAAACAGTTGGGAAATGGGAGATGTTGGGGGGAGATTATTTTTTTGCCAGGTGCTGTGCTAAACGCTTTACATATGTTACTTCATTTAATCTTTACAGCAGCCCTTTAATGATAAAGCAATTTAAGAGGGAATTCAATAAAGATAGTGGCAGGCCCTATCCCAATCTTCTTCCAGAGTTCATCATAATTTTACCAGTATATAGTTTATTGTCTTTCTAAATGACTTCTGAATTTCCTGCTTGAGAATGTTTCCAAAGCTCAAAATAGGTTGTATACCGGTTTCTCATTTGTTAACTCTCAAACAGGTAGGAAGTGGTTATCCTTCACCCAAGATTTCAAAATTAGACCTAAAGAATGAGCACTTCATACTCTCTCCTGAAGAACTGCAGCATAAAACAGATGTGTCCCAACTTCAAAGTTATTAGTATGTCAAAGCTTGACAGTCTTCAGATACTTCCCTTTTCCACAAAACACCTTTTGGATAGTGCGATATTTGGCTGTACGTGTAGTGGTAAATACTGCAGGCGTTGGATTGACATGGTCTTGGGAAGGACTCTTAGCTTCAGAAAATACTAGTGTGTGACTTTGGCCAATTAAGCCACCTCTGTAAAAGGAACCCTTACCACCATAAAGGACAATATAGTTCAGCCTGTTTCCCATTTGTCAAGTTCACGTTTTCCAAAACAGTAAATGTGAGAAAATATAATGGCAAATTCATTACATTGAATTATTTCACTTATAGTATCAATAAAGATGAGAAAATAAATCTAACTAGGGAAGTTCTATCTCTTAAAAATCATGGAAGACATTTAGAAGTTTGTTTTGGACTTACATTTTTGGTTTAAACCCTGAAAATCAATAATAGAAATTGAACATTAGGACTAAACAATATGTTTTTATTATTAAGAAGAACTAAGTTCATTAGTATTCATGTCTCTAACAGTTTTCAGAAGGCCTACTTAAACAATGATCATGCACTCTTGTTGATTCGATTCATGAAAGTTGGACAATGTAAGCAGTGGGCTATTTTTCCTTCTGACTTGATGTCCACAAGTGTCAAAGCCAAGCTTCTAGAAATTATGATCCAGGCACTAGACGGTTACTTGGATAATTGAAGAGAATTAGACTTTCACCCCTTAGTTATCTATAAAGACCAGAACAAGGCTGATATTCAGCTGGTAACACTCCAATGAACACATCACTTATTAAAATATTGTAATATGGTAAGTGGTTTAAAGTATTGAGCCTACATGTCACCTAATAAGATGCATAATGGAGCCTGGGAGTGTTGCCTGCAGATGAGGGTGGCCCTCAGTAGCTGCCAAGATATCTGAGACAGGAGGTGGTATCTGCAGCATCCATCTCCTGATCCAAGGGGGCTCAGAATTGATAGAGCATGAGACAGAGCAGAGGGTGGTGAGAACATTAATGCTGGTGGGGTCAAGGTGTAAGTCGTGTGGATCTACACTCAGCATGCCCTGGCAGCAACAAAATACACTCATGTGTTGCTTAATGATCAGGATACATTCTGAGAAAGGCATCATTAGGCAATTTTGTCATTGTATGATCATGATAACATGATAACTTAGAGGGTATATCCCACTACACACTTAGGCTATATGGAATAGCCTATTGCTTCTAGGCTACAAACCTGTACAGCATGTTACTATACTGAATATTGCAGGTAATTGTATGCAATGTTAAGTATTTGTGTATCTATACATATCTACACATAGAGAAGGTACAGTAAAAATACTGTATTATAATCTTATGGGACTGCCATTGTATAGGCATTTCATCATTCATGGAAACATGGTTATGTGATGCATGACTGTCCAGCATGAACCTCATGACTGTCAATTTAATGTGGAAAAGTCAGGTTTCCTCTGTCTTATCATATTCAGATAAGGACATCTGTTTAACTAATGGCAATAGCATCAAACAAGAGAGCACACCAATAATTCCTAAACTCAACAAATGGTTTAAAATTTATTAGAATGGTTTGATGAACTATTAGCATTGAAATATATTGCTTGATAAACAATTCTATGTTATTCATATCTTAGTTTATTGGAGAGTAAGAGGGAATATTTTTTAAAATTATTTATCAATTGATTTCTATATTAAATTTTGATTTCCAGGGTTTAAATATTTTTAATTATACCTAACTCTGGACATTAGAGAAATCAGGGTATAAGGGTAGCAATATCC